>NW_010141088.1:2378-64963 GCF_000699245.1 Pterocles gutturalis | reverse complement strand
CTCTCCCAAGAAAACAAAAAGAAAGAGATCCGAATTCACTGAAATGGATACAGATGCAAAGCTGAGGAAGCTTTTTCCAGGAGAATTAATCTTCCCTTTTGCTCTCCTCAAAGGGATTGATGCCACAAAGCCAAAATCCCCACACATCCATACAGGATGATGGGGTAGTTTAGGAACCAGATAACCCAGACAATTTTGGCTTAATTGATGCTGGCTGCAGGGACTCAAAGGTATCAGCTCTCAGCTCCATCAAAAAGCTGCAAAAACTACCATTAACATGCAAGCTTCAGAAGAGCATAGTTTTAAGACATGAAGTCATTTGACAGTATGACCAAATTCACATATCCAAAACTCACCATGAATTTTCTGAAAAATACGTCTATCTGTATTCTGGCTCCAAACCTTCATTCTGTTTTGGGTTTGGTTTGGGTTTTGGTGTGGTTTGTTTTTTAACTTTGGTGTTTTGGTTTTTTGTGGGGGTGGGTGGCGTTTGGTATTGTTTTTTGTTGGTTTCTGGTTTTTTACATTTTGTAAGACCACTAAAGCTCCTAAAAGCCCCCCAAAACTGTAACTTGGGAGAGGAGCAGTGCATCACAAAAGTTATAACGCCAAGCCAACTAACCTCCCCCACCTGTGTCTGCTGAGCTGGCTGAGTTGAGTTCAGCTGGTGGCACTGGACTTTATCCAAGTACCTCCACCATGCACCAAATCATGACTGATCATTTTTTAGGGCAGATGCCAAACACACCATGGGTTTTTCATGGTCTTTACCTCACTTACATTCTTATATAAAATCTTTTCCTGATTTGCAATGCTAAAGAAGCAAAAGCAGAATGAGGCCCCTATTTTCACGCATGATACTAAACTGTTTCCCCTGCAGTCATATATACAGCTGAAATCTGTTGTATGCTTGTTATTTCCAGCATCTCTGCAGTGTAAAAATCATCCAAGGTAGAAGAAAACACAGTAGCAAACTCCAGCAGCTACCTTTACTTTTTAAAACATAATAAATCAAACATTTCACTTAGGCTTAGCCAAAAAAGTTCAAGAATAAAAAACCCCACACAGTTGCTTAAGCCTTAGGAGACATTTATGCTGTTAAAACAACGATGCCTTCACTGACTAGGGAAAGCATTGAGTTTTAACTAAGAGGCAGGAGAAAGGACTGCCAGCTAGAAAGTAGATCTTCGACAAGCAAACCACTCCAGGGCAGCAACTGGAAGGGCATTAGGGGTTTAAGAGAGAAAGATACTGTGTACCACCCTCTTGGAGCTGATCCTTCATTCTTAATCTTGAAAGTAAGAGTCCAGTGCACTGGAGGGCAGAACTGCCCCCAGATCCCATCCATCCTGACATTTCTGCTTTACACAATTTTGTTTAAATCTGTCTCCACTTCCTTGGATGTAAAACAGGGATAGCAACACAGCACAGCAGAGCCTGTGGTGAGGACCACTGGACTGCACATTTTCACTTTCTGCCCAGTGAAAGGGACCACAGCAGAAACCATCGCCTGCCCTCCTGTTGAAGTAGGATGTAATTCAGTAGCTCTTAAAAGTTTTAGTTCGGTTTTCCTCTCCCTTTAAGACCAGCAAGGTTGTGCCTACTCTTCAGTCACTCAGAGGAAAGCATCCCCACCATCGACTGCCCCTCCACACAACACTTGATCTCAAGGCAAGCAGTGATCCTACCTTGGCACGTTTGAGCTGCATCCCTAGGCAGCCACACTGAGTCAAGGGCTAGTCCAGCTAATTCAGCTGGTCCCTGATCAAGCAGGCTTATACAGAGCTTGGTTCCCTTTGTTTGCCATCCCAGGCCCAACAGCAGCATACAATGAAAGGGCACATCCCCAACAGGGTCATGCGAGCCAAGACAATAAGGAGAATGAGATACACGGAGATCTCCCTTTGTGGTGTTACTCTTGATTTTTCAAGCATCCACAGTTACAGAAAGATGAGTGTAAATTTGAGGAGAAACTGAAACTCAGCTCTTTTCCCCATGTTTACATTTTTAAAAAGAGAGAAAAAGAAACAAAACTCTTGGTATTTGTTCTTTGCTGGTTTCATATTTTAGACTAAAAATCAGCATGGCTAATAGGAGCTGCCAGACTCCCACCACCATGTCTCTGGCTCCTCAGAGTGACACACGCTGACAAGGAGCTCCTGGCATTGTCCAGACGAAAAAATCAAGGCAAAAGATGAAAACTCAGCTGAATCTGAGGGAACTGGAAACCTCCCACGGCAGCGGATCCTTGGCAGCAGGGATCCATCCCTCTCCAGATCACCAGAGTCACATCACCCCAGGCCAGGGACTCCCGCCTGCCAGGCAGCTGTGGGAGGCTCTCTGTGGCCCAGCCACCACTAGAGGAGGTCAGAGTGCCACTGAGAGAAGGGGTGCGACGCTTTCCAGAGCTTTGGGACACAAATTACAGTGTAAATTACCATAAATAGACTTTGCATGCCCTTCTTACCTTTTACATTTTCATAACTGAGGATTGTTCTCAATTTTACTGAGATTCAGTACTAGTTAATGGGGGGAGGAACCCAAGATATCTCCAAATTTTATTTAAAACACAGAGGACCCCAAACCAGTAGTCATCACTTCCAGACAATGATCATTACTAATGATACTAAATCACAGTGTTTCAGAGAATTTCATCTGCAGAAATCAGGCCACTGCAAGACAGTTACCTATTTTCTTTTTAAACAAAAGCTGAAAGTTTCTATTCCTTCAATTCCTTTCTACTGTCCTCCCAGAAAACCTTCAAAACATGAGCTGAATGCAAAATAAAAGTTGGCAAACCAAGACAGCAGGACAGCCTTCAAAAGGACTCCAATTTAAACATAAGAGATAATCTTCCCATTTTTAAAACCATCTCATCATTTCGGGTGGACCCAATTGCTAATTTTCAAGTGTATAGGACTGCTTATTTTGTGGGCAAGGCTCTGACATTGGCAGAACAGAAAAAAAAGGCATCTTTTTGAAAGATAGAAGACTGCAGACCTCAGCCAATTTCAGAATGCGGATGCGGTTTCAGAGTCACATCTTGTTTACCTATCGAATGTTCTAAGAGCCTTAAAAAGCAGCAGAATAGTTGCTAAAAGCTTCAATCCTACCTCTCTGAAGAGTTCATTTGACTGTATCCCACTTCATATCATGATATGCCAGAATTTAAACTCCTAGCCATGCTCTGAGCATGTTAAAATCCAAGATCCCGTCACCCTGAAAGACTCGCCAAAGACGCAACACTCACCATTATGCGTTGCTGCAGTGTGGAGCACTTCTGAGGACAGCTGATGGTTTCATTCTCCGCAGGAGATGCTTGGATGGAGTTCCTGAATAAGGGCCACTCCAGCCAGTTAAGAAGCACATCACAAAACCAGCTAGTCCTAGAGCTCTGTTACAATCCCCAGAAAGGGAAAATTCCCATGGTAATGCCTTAAGAATTCAGCTGGAGAGAATGAGAGAACGTGCATTATTAAGTAACTGTCAACAGCATGAGTAGGCATCATGCATTATGCCAACTACGAGTCTCATTATGTCTATATACACAGACACATATAAACACACACAGGCATACATGTATACGTTTAGGGAGAACAGCTTCTACTTTTTGGCATTGCAATTCCTTCTGCAATTTTTTTCCACTTAGGAAGCCCATGTATGATCTCTCTATTCCCTTTACATAACAAGATATCTATTTAAAAAAACCCGAACAAACACAAAACAACAAAAAATCTTTCAGTTGGGAAAGCAAGTCACTCTGCAGCAAATATATCAACTACAGCCCACAGTGTTAGACTGAAATTTCAACAAAAAGCAAACTATATACACTTTAAATATATATAGAATCTACTACAGGCATTATGTTGAGGTACCAGAAACAAACAAACAAAAAAAAAAAAAGATCACTGATAATCATTGATAAGACAAAAAAAATTTTTCAAAGCACTGAATTCAAAAATCCTATTAGAGAATAAGTTCTTCCCCAGCCTCGAGAGTGGTTTCCCACCTGCAAAATGAATCCCTGTAGACAGAACTCAAGAATTAGGATGCACTAGAGCACTACTCTTTAAAATATATTTGAAATGCTAACAGCCAAACTAGACTGCAAGTGAAGTCTATTACAAGAGTATATTTTCTGAAACATGATATTTTAACACAATAGTGGCTATTTTTGAACTTTAAATAAACAGTACTACAGAACTGTAAAATAAACTCTGCAGGCTCTTGCAAATAGCTCCATCAGCTCGGATTAAACAGCATACATTTCATGTGGCAAAAGGTACACCATATTCAGTGCTGAACTTAGCTATTTTAAAAATTAATTAGGCAATTATACTCATGGGGAAACTGTTCTAGTAATTTAGCTGCTTAATCAAATCCCAGGTACCAAATTATGGACCTGATCCTGCAGTTCTTATTCAAGTCAAACTCCTATTGATGTCAGTGGGAGTTTTGCCTAATTAAAGATCAGGACATACACGTGTGCAAGCTTGCTTTTAAACGATGGCTTTGAGTTTAGTCTTAGGAATATGAGTACGGCTCTGAATCCCAAATCATTGCCTACAAGTTTCTCACGTGAGACTAAGGGTATATTAATGTATATTTTTCCTAAGTCTGGCTCAAATTAACTTCCAGCTAAAATCTGGAGATTTAGCTAAAGAGACTTACAAGGCCCGATGGCAAATTGACCTAGTTTTGCATTTTTTTTAAAACAACTAGACACTGTTACAAAACAAGAAGCAGGTTGTAAAAATATTGGCTATGAATCATGCTCAGCAGCACTCTCTGGGTTTGTTATCATTGTTTTGCTCAGCACAATCCACACCGTCTCCAAGGAGTTAGATGAGTAAGTTTGCTCGTGTTGTTCCCAAAAGGGAGCGTCTCAAACATAAGAATCCTGGGTGGTGTGCCCAAGGCTCTGATGAAGAGGCTGCAACACAGAAAAGCTAGGAGGAGTATTTGGGGTGAAGGAGGAGGAACAGTGTCCTCCCTTAGACTCTTCATGCCAGTCCCCACCACCAAAGCTGCCTTTGTGGGGTACACTTCAGGCAGGAGCAGACTGGGCTCATGGGGTCATGCAAGAGAACTATCTTCACCCCTGGCTGCCCATTTTGACGTTCCTGATGATGTCAAACCTGATGCCTTCTGAGCGGCTGTACTGACATACTCTGCTGACTCTGCCTCTTCAGATGCCTTGGTGATGTGTCAAGGGGCATACACTGAAGCATCGCAAGCTAGGAAAAGGTAAACCAAAATCAGTCAACAAGCAACAAATCTGGTGGAGCAGAAGACTGCTAAACACTGACAGTTGCCTGATTAGTATTAGATTCTTAAAGGGAAATGCCTGTCTGGCAAAAAACATGGGAGTGGGCACATACCCCACATCCCTTCTGCTCAACATCAAGGAAGAGCAGCAAACCTCTTTTTTTATTTAAGCAAAATAGAAACAATATTTGTCAAACAGAATTGGGTTGTCTGTGCACTTGTTACGTTACACCCATAAAGCGGGAAGGACAAGAACTTGTGTGTGTCTGAAGATAGAAGGAAGTCACATTTCTGTCTAATATACCGAAGCAATTGACCATGAAAAGGTTACACGTTAGGAAATAATTATCTCTAGACACAGCTACTGACAAGGTCAGTGTCCACAACGATTATTTCCTGCTAACCCAGTGCCCGCTGCCTGGAAGGGAGGTGGGTCTTGCCCAGCCGTATCCTGCCTCGCTCCCTGGCCCCACATTCCACTGATGCTAATGGCACTTGTGCTCTGAGTGGCCCAGCAGCTGAAGCAGATAACCAGGAGTGAAGGGGTTAAGTGCCTGTCACAATAGAAACCTCTGGGGGCACTTGACCTTTTCACATTTTTTATTCAGGAATGAGCATTTTGTGCCTGTTTGAGGAAGTTCATCTACATTTGTCCTCATTCTTCACCCTGTTTGTGTATTGTCCCTTTCCTTCACTCAATGCCCCAGCGCCCCATTAAGTACCAAGCAACCTCTGTTGATGAATATGAATTTAGGGCAAAGTTACAGAAGGGATACAAATACTACACATTGATCAAGTGACTTACAAGGAATTTTAACATATTCAAGGCATATGCTTCTGCTGAATAGCTTCCTACACATATAATACTCACCTGTCAGTACTTCAACATGAAGAGGAAGAAAATCACACGTACAGGAGCAGATGCACTATACTGGCTGGGGCAATGGTCTCACAAGAGCATCAAAGATGTTTAAATACTAAAAAGTGCTAACACACAGCATTGACTTCCACATGCTAAACAGTGTGCTGCAAGAGAAGGCAAAGTGGTGATACCTGCCCTTGGCCTTTCATTCGGCAATTAGACTATGAACATCCTTGTCCCAAGGGAGAGGGTCTGCAAACCTCTCTGGCTGCAAATCAGTCAAGGAGGATAAATCCTGAATGAGTTTGTCACTGTCTGTTTCATTTAGGGGCAGATATTCTAAAAAGGTACAAGCAATATTCAAGAGCTTGATCCTGCTGGGATCAAGGAGAGTTTTGCATTGGCTTAAATAAGAGCGGGCTCTAGTCTCAAAGCACGTGTGTCCAATTTGTTAATGTTTTGGGTTCAAATAAAAAACAAATCTCCAGTCTTCCCTGCATGGGAGTTTCAGCCACATTCTTCCACTGGGGGAGAGCACCAGGGCTTAGACAAGAAAGAGTTTCTGAATGATCTAAGTGAATTGTCCTGAGGAGACTGGCATTACTATGAGCTTTGAACACAACTACAGAGGGTCTTTTATAGATGCACTCCAGAGGGGAGATCCTTAGATGGGTCCTTTAATGCCTGCCCCCATATGCAATCCAGATGAAATTCTTTATCAGATGGGGCCCGGATCTTGCTCCCATTAAAAGTTCTGCCACTGAATTCAGTGGGAGCAGATCTATTTGTCTTTGTGCTTGCACAGCTTCCCTTATCTCAATGCCTCAAAATAATTATCCTTCATTCTTTTGAGGGAGGGGAATACTATTTTCTCCACTTGGCACACAGCGCACAGCCAGGCCAGGTGACGTAGTTGTGTGTCACACCAGATCCAGACCAGGAAAGGGACTTAACTCCAGGTCTCCCAAACCATAGCCCAAAGCACTATCCCTCACCCTGTCACCATCATGAAACCACCTTTCCTAAGCAATGATGCAGAAGTCAGATTAGAGCAGCCAGCTTCCTTCTCCTGTTTGGACAAGGAGAAACCAAACCACATGAGAAGATGACACTCAAGCATCTCTCACTTCTTCCTTCAAATAAGTTTTTCCAACTGGTCCTCTTAAGGTAGCATGTCACTGGCCTTCCTCCGCTACTACTGCATGAACAGGAATCAGCCTTCAGCCTCTGAGCTGTGCTACGGTTTAGGAAATGTCCTGCACAACTGGTACACCTCCAGTGGCAGCTTTCCAGGACTTCCCGGCTTGGCAGCCCATCCCAAGATAAAAGCAGTGCTCTAGTACACCAGTAGGTATAACACCAGCACTCTTGCAAAATGCCAGGGACCTTCATTCACTGTCCACAGTGTCCCAGAGGTAGCAGGTAACAGTGCACTGTCACGGAAGAGCACTCACAAAATACCTTTGGGGAGGATTCAGTGCAGAATAGGAGGCAGGTCCTGGACTAGAACAAAAAGTAACTGAAGACACCTCAAGTCCACACAGGAATGTCCCCTGGGAATGAAGACTGCAGTATGCACTGCAGGAAGCTGTTTGCTCCAGGGACTCTTGCACACCAGCATAGCCAGCCCATGCCATGAAAACACACCTGCATGTGCAAGAGGTCACAGCAGCCTCCTGGAAAGGCAGCAGTATACGCTTCCTGGCAGCTTCACGTCGTACCTGTCTATAAGCCATCCAGCATGCTGCTGCACGTGACAGCTACTAATCACCATTTAGCCCATGGCCACTTGAGCATTAAAAAGGAAGGAATTTTGAAAGCAAAATCACCTTCCTGAATGTTTGTTATTGCTCACATTTCTGTTAGCCCCAAAAGGGCTCCAACTGGGAATCACACCAGCCAGTCCTCGTACGCTGAAGGTTTTGTGAACACAGAGCCAGAGAAGAGGCTGTTGGCACCAAAGGGAACCTGGGGAAGATATGGAGAAAGTGTCTCTGGGAGCACTCAAAGCAGAACCCAGGTTCCCCATTTCCAGTTTGATACCCTGTCCAATGGCTCCCTCTCCATTTTGAAGAGTACTGACCCAAATATATAAATGAAAACAACTGTGTGTTGTTTATTTCCAAGTATGAATGGCATGGTTTCCCCTGGGCTCCATGTTTCTTGGAATTATTTGAACTGGAAACCAATCAGCCTGTATTCACTATTGATTTATTTTCTAAAAATCTCTCATCCCTAAAGTAACAGTGCCTTTCCATGTCTCAGCCTGCTGTTTAGTGACACAGTAATCTAAAAGCTATTGATCACTTGGGTCTCTACAGCCATAACATACCTTTCTAAGTGCCTTCATGTAGGACTACATTTGCAACATAAGTACTATGAGCGGCAGGGTTCCTAATGCAATCAAAGGTATTAATAGAGACATAACACTTGCATAGTAATGCAGCATGGACAAGGGCCAATAGAGGCCAGCATCAAGAGAGAACAAGTATGGTCATTATGACAGAAGTTGCATTTCTCTTTGAACACAAGACAGGTTGCAAATGAATTTCAGTCTAAACAAAAACTCAAGCCTGGACACAGATTGGTCAAACTTGCCCCTACCCAAGTGGAAAAATATTAGTGCTGGAGAGACCAAGATGGTCTTATTCTGCTCCAGCAGTTCTACTTGACTTCAGGTTTATCTGTAGTTCACAACATCCTGCATACACTTTTGCTTTGCTACATTAGCAATCCAGGTTGGTTGTCCCCCACAGGATCTGGAGGAAGGAAGGTGTTTGCACCTCACGGGAGACCTGCTGTTGCAAAGTGCCGTGCACACCAGCTCCTGCTGCTTTGAAGGGATATTGTTAGCAGGTAGCACCTTGGAAGTCGAGCTCCTCACTACTTTTTTTCCATGCTCCCCCACAGTCTGTATGACCAAAAACGTAAGAGCTCATAGTCCCAACTGATCTAAAGGCAGACAGCACAGCAGCTCAGATGACCCGCAGCATTACTGTGGACATGTCCTAGAGTCACACAGAAAGAGCCTGTCTTATTTGGACCAGGTCCTATTCCAGTAGAAATATGAATACGTACATCAAATTAAGTCAGAAACAAGGTCTCCAGAGAGGAGAGCCTAGTGCATTACCCCAGCTGAGACATCCCATGAGCTACAAATTCAAATTAGAAACATGCTGCCCAACACAGAGATAATGCCTCTGCAAGTCAATAGCTATCAGCCTGCACCACTTTACCCAGCAGAGCTGCAGTGAACTGGGGCTGTCCAGTCCTCTCCTCCAACTAGAGAAGATGTGCTTATTTCACATGGCATAACTCAGACCTGCAGCCCAGACTCTGCCCCACGCTCTGTGCAGCACTGTTGTATTAGTGACCAGAACTGGACATTTCCTCCAAAAAATTATACCAGGCATAGCAACAGGACAGCTGTCCCTGGCCCTGTTAGGCAGTGAGCCTGGAGACAGCCGTACTCAGTAACACTCTTCCAGAAGCAGCTTTCAGGAGACATTCGTAACCACTTAAAATTTCCCACCCAAGAAGTTTTGCACTTGTCAGTTTACCTTATGTCACAGGTTTTTAATTTAGTTGTACGGGAAGAAACTTTATATGCCTCAAATTTTATATGTTAATGCCAGATGTGAACACCCTAGCACGTGTTCTCTCACTGCTGTGCTGCACTGCTTGGGAAAGGATGCTGTAACGCTGCAGCTCCAAATACTCAGACAATCAGTAAAACTAGTGGCAGACCTGAAGCCAGAAACCCCTGTTCCTCAGCATTTCCCCCAGTGCCCTGGAGAATTCCAACTGGCAAGACAATCTGCTAGCACATATTTCACAGCCTTCTGAGAATGAAATATCCCTGGATACAAAAGGATTAAAAACAAAAATTTGATTTGCTAATTATGAAAGATAATAAGGAAATTGCTGAAGACCACGCACTGTCTACTGCAACAGGAGAATGCATTCCAGCTGCTTCAATCTATTGAGAGAGTGGAGATTATTAATGCAAGCAGCCTTTAAATTAATGCAGGTGCCAGAATTTTTCTACTGTGTAGACCTGAGATGAATGATCATGAAAAGCTGCAACTTCTTTTGATTATCATTGTTCTGCTTTGAATCGATGGGCTGCTTTGTGTATTTTACTATTGGGGTGGGTTTTTTTTCCCTTGAAATTAAATATTTTTGCAACTCTTATCAGTTATTAAAGTGTAACTCAATACATGATACCTGTGTTTGCCCTCCTGGACTTGCGGCACTCTTCCCAATGCATCCCTGAGGTCAAGCCATACAACTCCAAACTCCATTACTATTATAAAGCATAAAAAAAAGCCAGCATTACTTGTTAATGGTGTTGAAGAGTTTGCACATGTTAAACAATACACAGTATTTTCTTGCTAGCAGCACTGACCAAATATTGCTGTCACTGGCAGGACCCTCCTCCCCCAAAGCCTGGGTTAGAAGAGATGGCCAGCCACAAACTCTGCCTCCCCCAAGCCCACCTCTCATTTTCCTGTTGACCCTTTAGCAAGAACTGCCTCTACGCATTCAAGGGAAGAAGTTAGGTTCTGGGGACAGCCAGGGCAAGTGACCAGGCAGACCAGACATCTCTTCTGGCCTCACTCTGTATCAGCGGGCACCCGCTACCTGCCTCAGCCTCCCACTTGAAACGCTATAAACTCAATTCATTTCAGAGCAGAGTCCATCCTTAACGGGACACTTGTGCAATTCAGAAGCACGTATCTTTTGCCCCCAGCCAGCCTGCTTCGAGTGCTCGCTCAGCATTATACCCTTCAGCAAAGCGGGGGAAAGGGGCCCCGGGCAGCTCGGTGTGGCAGCGCAGGAGCCATGAAGGGGCCCATTTCAGTTTGATTTGTTGCGGCACTCTAGATGCAAGATGAAATCTGAGAGATGAAATCTGAGCAATTTCTTGCTTCTCTTCTTTCTGGACAGTATATTAACACTATAAAGAAGGCTGAACAGTGGGGCTTCCCAAGTCCATTATTACCAAGGCCTGTTTCAAAGGCAGTGGCTGAAATGCCCCGTGCTGCCTTTGTTGATCCTGGACTCAGGTCTCCTCCATGTTCCACTTCTGTCAAACCACAAGGCCAAGCAAATTAAAAATAAGCTTTCTCTGGAGGAGGGGAAAGACAGAAGGAGTACTGCCTGAGCCTAAATACGGTGCCCACTACATTCAGACTACTCTCAAATTACTTGTGTAAAATGAGGGGAAGCAAGAAAGCCACAACAGATGCTGGTTCTCCTACCTGAAGTCCTGCACCTGACTTCTGGGCACCATTGTGAAGCCAGGCTGTGGTCCAGGCTGCAGCCTAACCAGGCATCCTGCCATACCTGCCACCAACCATTCCGCTCAGAGAAAAATACAAAATGCATGGAGTCTTCATTTTCCACCTCCAGGAGAGGGTTTATTTGTCCCCAAGACCCATGACAAGCTTATTACAGACCATTTCAATTCGAATCAACTTGTCAAGAAAAGAAAGTGGAGAAAAGGCATTAATTAAACAGCTTTACTCATGCAGAAAAGCTGCCAGCGTGAGCATTTTAAATTACCTGGGCACACCTAGCAGATTTGCATTCCCTTGGCACAGCTTTACTCTGGCCCACAAGGCACCATCCACTTCATCCTTCCATCTGAGCAAGGAACAAAAGAGGCTGACAGCCCAGCACCACCTTCCCCACTTGGGGGCTAGAGCCCTTTCCAAGGGACTTTGTGTCAGTTTATGCAGAAACCTTGCTCCTGCTAGATGCAGGGACAGGAAGTTTGGATTCTTCTATAAAACCAAAGACCAAGGCAAAAAGAGGCCTTCCAGAAACAAAGGAGGTGGAGCCGCGGCCGGCAGGGGGGTAACTGCGTGTCATTGTTAAATATTAACATAAAATAAAGCAGTAGAAATGGATGTCCATCAACAGAATTAGAAGGAACTGAGTTTAAGAACAAAAGGTTTACTTATTTAAATTACAGAAGATAAAAAACAGCTGGGAACGCAATTTATAGCACAAAGTACAAAGCTACAAGACTGTTAAGTGTAATTGGATTTCAAAGTACTTTTCCCCCTCCATTTTAAACTAAACATGTACAATCATTTTAACTAAAATAAAACTAATGACAATGTAGTCTTCAGATGTTCCATCCCTTGCCTCAGTCACTTTCAAATTCAGCTCATCTGTTTACATTAACTAAATAGTTTGATTTCTTCATCCAAATAGAGGTCAGCCTTTCAGATAGGAGACTAAAGCTTGAAGAAAGGAAACCACTATGAGCAGATCTTTAAAAAAAAAAAATTACCTCTTACTGTTAAATTCATGGATCTTAGATTGTACTTTCATATTTGTCTTTATCACTTCTCTGCACAAAGGAAGAGTGGGAAAGTAGCTAGTTAACATTTGCTACATTTGATTTGTACATTTGGTCATAGCAGGGATGCCTATCAATAAAGATATTTAAAGATATTCAAAGGTTTGAGGCTTTGGGGGTTTTTTCCCTCCCTGACAAAAAGAGCAGCAGTGTTGAAAGCCTCCGGGCCAACAGGGCCTAGCACTAAGACCTAGCCTGCATCAAGGGCTAGCTTTTCAAAACCATCCAGTGCTGCATCTAGTGTGCTTCCACTAGTATCTGAAACAAAACCCTGCGTGAAAACTCTGCCTTCATCTGAGACACTGGCTTGTTCTCCTCTACTTCTGCAGAGCTGCCGTTTGGTTCCACTGGGCTCAGGAGCAGCAGATTCAATCTCAACCAGCAGCTCCATCACTGGCTTCAATGAGTCCTGTCTATTAATGGTATTTTTAATTACAATTACAATTCCAGCACTGACCCACACAACTGGACACAGCCCTGCAGAGCGCTGAGCCATCTCTGCCTCTTGAAGCTGCCCCTTGTGCCTTACCTGATGAGAGTCTATTTAGAAGACCGGTGGGCTCCACTTCAGCATAACAATGGGCTTACTGCCATCCAGCAGAGGTGCATCCCTAATAGGCATTGCTTAAGGCCACAGAACATTCAAAATTAGAGCTAAGAGGTTTTCAGAAAATCAAAATGCCAGCACAACCAACTTGATTCCTCTATTAGCTTTTCCAACAACAAAGTTCAGGATCTTAGTCACACTCAATATCTTACATTTCTTAAATTGTCCTTCTGTTATAATTTTCATGCTTAAAATATGTTCAAGAGCTAAACGAAAACCTTTTGTCTCAGTAAAAAAAACTTTTATTTCTTTCAAAATTAAATTTATTGCCATTCCTTTCTGTGACAAATTTTTCTTGTTTTAGGTAATCTTAAAAAAAAAAATTGTTTCAGATACCAAATAACTCTGAAATAAAAAAGTAAAAATCAGTAACTTGGAGACACATAGTTTTAAATTTAGGAAGTGTTCTTTTGAGTGTTCTGGGCTGCAACAAGCCATTGGTTTCAATTCACCTAAAAAAATTATCAATTCACCAAAAATTCACTGAAAAAAGTGCTAACAAGCTATAAAAAAAAACACATGCACAGATAAATTAGTTTATGTTCTTGTTCGTACAACAGCCTGTACCAGATGTTTCAGAAAAAGACACAAGAAGCCTTGAATTAGACAGATGTGAGATAATCTGCCTCCCACCATGGGTGTCCTCCTAATCCCTTAAAACCTGAAGCAGAAGGTTGAGTATCTTTACAAAAACACTGCAGCAGTTTCTGTTTGCATTAACTATTATTAAAGACAAAGCTAGAAATGACAGGGTTTACAAACCCTGTTTTCAGTTACTTATAGTTTTGCAAAACTTTGGACTGAAAAGTTCATGCCAGCTACCTTTCTTGGACTAAATTTTTGCATTCAATTTTTGCAGATAGTTTCTGCAAGAGATATTAATGTACTTTTAAGAAAATGGCTCAAGGAATATACATCATTCCATAAACTTTATAACAAATTCTTGCTGACCACCTCAAGGCACAGATAACTTCCCAACAAAATAGTCCCTTATACTTCAGCAGAGAGATTTTGCTGATGACAGGGATTTTGCTGTGCCTTTTGCTAAATCAAAAGAAAGAAAAAGAAAAAAAAATCACATTTGGACAGGTTGTAAATCTTTGTGTAAGAAAGATTCAGTACAGTTCTCTTAAACCACCACATGCATGGAGCAGTCTCCAGCCTGGCTCAACAGGGACTGAGCTGGATTCTCTCTCCCCTGCTCCCCAAAGCAGCAGGCAAAAGAGCCAAGGCTTGGGATCTCGCCACTCCCAAGATCCTGCTGCTTCTGGTACCAGCACAACATGAACAGGCTGCAGAAAATATGGGGTGAGAACCACATCTGGGAGAGTACAAAACAGAGAGAAACATTGAGTGGAAGAAGTTGGAAGCTGATAACTGCAGGTGAGGGACTGACGCTGGGGCTGGGACATGGGAGCACTGTCTGGGGAGGACTCAGGCATAGCACTCGTGATGACGAGAGAAGCAGGGAGATGGTGGCTGGAAGAGCCACCATGACATGTCGAAGTCCCTGAAGGTGACTGAGGACAGGGACAGAAGCAGCAAGTGCAGGGCTTGGTACTGATGTAAACAGCATAGGAGAAAGCATGGGGCAGACGAGCACAGGGAAGAAACCCAGGAAGAGGACACCATGCTCAAAGAGACAGGGAGCACAGTGAGACCACTTTACTGCAGGGACTGAAGTGGAACCAGAGGTTCCTCCATCAACAAAATACACTGTATTCCTAAAAGGTTTCAGTCCTCCTCAACCAGCTCACACATGAAGGCACTTGCATGTTTTTCTGTTTGTTGTATTACAGGAAATGCACATAAGATCGGTCAGGACACCAAAGTCTTGATTACTACAAAGCTGCAATGCGTTGATGCAAATGTATCAAAGAGGGGACACCTGAGGAAAAAAGCTCGATCACCTAAAAACTACTGCAGTGCCTTGGGCAGAGGTCATGGCAGCATTACACAGACAGCTCCAACCACAATATTTCTTCATTTCTTCACTTTCATACAAATAACAGATTTTATTTTTTTCTCTTTTTAATTAATCTAGGTGCTTAAATACTGAGGTCTTCTACACACCATGCTACACTGCATCCACTGCTAGATGGAACAATTGGTCAGACAAGGGGACAGGGCAGGGAGGGCCATGTTTCATATGCACGGCTTGTTTATACACCCAGTTTTACTGGCTTAGCACAATACACAATCTTAAATCAGTTCAGCCAACAAAAGCAGAAGGCTAAACAAATAACCGTTTTGTTTAAGGTCTTATTTGGGCCTATTTTAAACAGATTAGGAACAGGTTAAATTTAAGATCTCTGCTGGATCACTCCACACTGTCTTTTGGTTTAAAAGTGAAAATACACATGTAGGGAATCCACAAGCAGGACCCTTTTTGCCAGCATACTTCAGTAAAGAAGGTCAGATGCTCAGGTGCTGAAGTACCTGCAACCATAAAAAAAGGAAGTCAGCTCCTAAAGTTTAGCTGCACACAAGATGCAGACAATATACGGAGGTACAAAAACAGTTAGTGTCCCAACAGCAACAACAAAAGAATAAATAAAGAAGAAATCTAGTTCCCAGGAGGATTATTGCCAGAAGAGAGGTCCTGTTAAGACATTGTTAATTTTGCAAAATGAACTATAAAGTATTTAGTATACTAATTCCAGACATACTGTGCTCAACAAAAAGGAGAGGTTCCTTTTTTAAAGGAATGCATTAGCTTTGCTTTTTATTGGGTTTGTTTGAATATTAATTTGTTTTTAAAGTCGTAGCTCTACAAAAGTTTTTTATATCTGAAAGTCCCAACTCACAGCATGAACATATGAAAAAGTCTTTAAAGGACTGAAGTCTTCCTGTATTTCCCTGCTACAGTCTATAGCCTATACATCAGAGACAGCAAAAATCTCACCAAAACCAGGAACACCTTAATAATAAATAAAAGCTCTCTTGTCATTGGAAAATATTTTCACCACAAGTAGTAATGTATTTTTAATTATAATGTTGAACATCTCTTCAACATGGGCATGTTTGCCTCTGAGTGAAGTCCTACCACAGAAGCACTGCTCACAGGGTGACCCCATCCACTCAAGCACTGCAGAAAGAAAAGCGAACTTCATCTTACAGCAATGCAACATTTTCATCAGGGGCTCTCATGACTCTGATTTTATTAGTCTAGGTAAAGCAAGTCATAGAGCTCATAACTCTGAGATGGTCTTTGCGCACACACACATACACACACACACACGCAGCTGCTTTACCCTATTGTCCCCTAGCATGACACAACAATACTGCATGAAACGCATCTGGTTTCCATGTCTTTTTCAAGAAACTTTTTAAGCACAGAGTCAAAGAAAGCAATATACTGAAATGGGAAAGACATCTCCATACAGGGTCCACAGGCAGTGGTGCTGAGGGCAGGCACAGCAATGACGGGGGCACATGCACGAGAGCACAAACTGCACACCATGGCTCTGCTGGGCCACCAAGCCTCTCTGTAAATCCTCCCCCTGGAACAACACGAATGGATGTGATGGGAAGGATGAGCCCATATGGTATCAGAGCTTGGTTATCCATCCTGGACAACCACCAACCTTAGCACTGGTAAGGCTATTGTCAAATTGCACGGGGCCATTACTCTGAGTGGGAGCATAATCCTTGGGTGGATTACGTGGGGAAGAAAGATAGTTTAACAGTGCCCATAAGTGATTCAGACTCCACTATTATTGATTAAAGCTGAGTTGGGTTCTCCAAATTACACACCAACCTCCTTACATACCTTCTTCCAGGTGGGTACATTTTGTTTTTTTGGCCTGACTACCCTCTAAAGCTCATTGCTGATTTTCCACTCTGATGCATCAAAAAAAACCCCAAACCCTACAAACACTGTTACAGACCATAGCTAAGCATCTGCATGTTATAAAACATTTAAAAGCTTTACATTTAACCTATCTATTGGCAATAAAACATACTCTAACACAAATGCACTATTTGAGACAGATGTTTGAAATATGAATGAATGTTTGAATATTCAGTTTTAAATACTCATGATAAAAGAAGCTGCAGAGACATGCCATTGATCTTATACTTGTTTGCACATTCCTTAGGGCTATGCATGAAGCATAATGGGATTTCTATGTTCCTAAACAACAAAAGGTGTAAAAATGCCTTTTCAGTTGCAAACTTTGTTCATTTATTCCTGTGGCAAAAGAATGCAAATCTTAAGTCATTTTTTTGTGCACTGACATCAAGTCTTTCTCACACAAAAAAGTTCCTTAAAGAAACAAGAAGAAAGTTCTGAATAAAGTCATGCTTCCTCCCCCACATGTCCCTTTAAAAAATAAAAAAGGAAGAGAGACAGAGAAGGAAATTTCACTTAACGCAATTGTACCTGCCAGCTAAAGGCAAAGGCTACTTGAGTGACTCTAAACTATTAGGCACGAATGTCATTAATAAGAATGGGTTTGCAAGGTCCAAGCAAAATATTTGTTCCGGTATGGTTAAGCCTTCAGTTTACCTACTGCATGCATTTCTGCCCCAGCTCCATAGTTAAGTGACAGAACCTGTTCACAAACAGAAATGGCAAAACAACTCTACATTAAGGCATGGGATAGCCAGTAGCTTACAAACACTAAATTATTCTGTACAAAGTAACATTCCCTGTTAATCCCTCTAATTTTTCTTTTTTTTTCAATCTTTTATTTCTAGTGGGGAAGGGGAGCTTTTTTTGTTTTACTATGAAATTGTAGGTATTTAAAATTAATATTAAAGCAGGAACTGAAAGAATGGGGTGGTGGGATGCATTTTCAAGGAGGAGCATAGGGAAACAGTGTTAATGTCAGAAACAATCCTTGAGCTATGAATAACTTAACTTCAAAGCTGATGCTACTGTCTGACTGAGCACCCTCTGTCTTCAAGGAAGATAAAGCCACATATGTAGTGAAACCAATGTTTAATTCAGATTACACAGAACAATACAGAAACTTGACTGGAGCCAATTAAACCAAGCTTTCACTGACTGATAAAAATGCCATTTTGCATCCTTGCTGTGCACAGCAAAGAGCAGTTAGAGTGTTACAGTTCTGAACCCACATTTATTGACCTAAGACATTTTTGTACTTAACACATCAATATCAGGATTTCAATTATGACATTTCATAGTCTCCTTTCAAAATGGTTAGACCCTACTCGTACCAGGGACAAACTCCCATAAGCCTGTAGGGACTATGCAGAAGAACAGAGAATATTTTCCAATGAAAAATGCAGCTTCTGTAGGAGATCCCTACAAAAATTAGATGTTTGGAAAAAGCAAGATACTTTGCTCAGGCACCGTCCATCCATTCAAGTGCATTTCTCCTACCAGTCCCACGACTGTAATTCAGTACATGTGGGCAAATCCAGGCCCTGTTCTTGCCCATGGCCAGACTCTGGATCATCACACACCCATCAACTGATCTGTGGTGTCTCATGGGAGACAGTCTGGCCCAGGGCCCTCCATACATGCAGAGCAAGGACAACTGTCTCCCAGCTCACGTCCCTGGGGGAGTAATGCACCACAAGCAGCAGCACATAATAGCTGAGCTGCCCAGAAATTAAACATTTTAGGTTGACTTAGAACAATGGAATGAAACATTTTAGACTTTGAAATTAAGTACTGTGACTCTGCTGAGTCATGGCTTTTCAGAGAAAGTTACGGGCACTGTTGGCAGTGAACACACAAGTATTCAAATCCAAGAATTGACAGTTAACCTCACTTAAAACTTTTGGGATGCGATTCCATGATAGCCAAAATTTTATAGGTAACTCATGGATGTCTATAAAAGACTATAAATTAGCACACCTGTGCATCAGGAGAGGCTGGTCACAAAGCAGTCCGGTGGAAATGGACAGCATCTGAAACTTGGAAACACACACCTTCATCCCTGCGGAAAGAAGTCAGAAGATTACACTACTGATTATGTTCGGCTACAACTCTTCCCCACAGCCCTCTTTCTAAAGGGCTGGCCCCAGTGTTCCTTCTCAGTTCTTTAAAGATTAGTTTCCCTGTGCCTCAAACCTCCACCTGTAAAACAAAAGCAACTTTATCCCTGTCCTACACATTGCCTGCCTGTCTATGCAACTGCAAGCTCTCTGGGGTAAAAGAACTGCAGGTAAGGCCTCACACCGGGGCTGCGGCCTTTAGGAGTGACAAATACAAATTGTGTGCAGAGGAAGTAGTGAAAGACTGTGAGCAACCCTTGGAAGGGAGCAGAAGTATGAAAGCAGCTGCATTACCTTCAGTCTAAACTTTGCCATTGGTATCAGACAAACGGCATGCAAGCAATGTTAACTGCTGGTAGTAAACTTCACCAACAGGCAGCCAGAAATGGAGGGAAAGAACAATTGAGCTACTTTCCAAGAAATTCTGAGATTTTTCCAGGTAACTGTGCAGCTGTAAAACTGAAGAGTCCAGGCTGGTTTATGTAATAAGAGAAAGCCAATATTATAGGCAGTCAACATATTTCAGAACACAGTGGTGTACTTGCTTTGGTATTTCTTCTCCTTCCTTCACCCTCCTCTCCGTTTTATTAAAATCTAAAACCCACACTGTTGACATAATTTCCAGGGACAAGGTCTGTGTTGGCCACTGCTCTGACAAATACAGCACCCCACCATGCAGATGCCCCAGTCCCCTCTCCTTGGCACACACAACCCAGAAGAGAGATTAACAAAGAGGAGAGTAGGGTTTCTTAAGAGCTCTTCATAAGGGACAGCGTCTGACTCTACATAGAGGGATAAAAGGAGAGCGGTAAACTCTGTTGTTGTCAAGAAAGAGAAGAGTGTTTAAAAAGCTTTTCAAATAAGCAATTTCCCCTCTCATCAGTATCCTCTTGACTGCTAAGCTCTCTCTTTTGTCTCTTACCTTGAATGGTGATCAGCAATGCATGATTGGCCAAGGGGCATCAGCTGTAAGTCTAACAACAGAAGCCAGCTGAATCCACTGTGGAAAGGAAAGCCAGCTCTCCTAAAGACCTATCTACTTCTTCGTAGAGGAGAAAGAAGAAAAGGCAAAGCATGACAGCTTCATTTGCCTTGGCTGTTTTGGCCAAGGGTAGAAGATTTGCCATCCCTCATATTAGGTTTACTTAGCATCCCAACTCTGAAACGAATCAGGATTGAATGTGCAGGCGCCAGGAACCCCACCGCCAAACGAGTCTCCACCCTGCAATCCTTAATAAGATTTTTGCTTATATCCTGAAGGATGAGGGTCAGTAGCCCTTCCATTCTCTGCACGCTTCCTGTCTTATCCTCAAACAGTTGCAATCCAACCAACAAGGTTCCTCCTTGCAAAGGGTGTTGTACCTTCTGGTCACATTTGTCTTGTGCTTCAACTAACTGGGACATGCCTAACCCCACCCTGAGCACAGTCTGAGCACACACTGAGTTAAAGACCAACAAAGATCAGCTTCATGCTAAGTCACAAGAGCCATAGCCAAAAGGGAGCAATTTTATTCTTAAAAAAAAAAAAGCAAAAACAAAAAGCAAGAAACAGAGCCAAGGCTGAGAGCTTTCGAGACATCAGAAATTTGCAGTAGTCTGGTGCATAAGCACCCATCTTACAACAACCAGAAGGCAATGCAGTGCACCTCTCTTCACAACACATAACCAATATATTTTTTGGCTATATAACAATTTTTGTGCAAGACTATTTAGATATATAGCTGTCTCCAGTCTAGTCTTACACTACTGAGCAAATCCTCTCTCCAGCCAAAAGAGACACTTTGCCCAAAGCGGACTTTAACACAAGGTTTTGTTAACTGGATTTAAAAAAATAAACTTGGAGCAACTCCCTCCGCCAGAGCAGTATTAGCCAGGGCAGTTTCCTTTCCTCCGGCAGGGCTTTTTAAGGAAGCTGAAGCAGCAGAGAAAGGTGGAAGTGAAGAGCATGGAGTGTCCTTTTCTGGTCCTTGGAAGGTTTATAACCCAAATCACCTAAGAATGTTAACAGAATGAGAGTACAGACTGTGCAATGCCAGCAGAATAGGGTTCTGACCACAGAACTTCTGGGAGAAGACTTGGAGAAAAAAAAATTATTTGCAGGCTACCCCAGATATGTGAAGTGATCTGCAGAAGTGCTGAGTACTCCAAGAGGCAAATGAGACCAGCAAGGGCTCTGCTCTGAACATACCAAGAGTATAAATTAGTATGACTCTGCAGTCACGTACATTCTCCAAATTGGCCATCCCCATGAATCTGCACCATCTCCAATCCCTAGTTTCTGCAGGGTGTCTGTGTCACCCTCTCAGCTCAGTGTTGTCATGAAGATTTATATTTGCCAAGTGTTTACAAGCCAGAAGCATTTAAAAATAAAAAATTAGTAACACTGTTCGCAGCCCAGGGTTTGTGTGGCATGCTGTAGCAAGGCACAAAACCACATGTGGAGCAAGAACTGAGCAGCACTGTGCGCTTACACAGTCCATATATACCAATCCTGCACATCAAACAAAGAAACCTGGCACATGAGCCTTGTTCATACACACAAGGGGACTCACCAACAGTTGCACAGGCAAACTTCAGGAGTTGACTTGATGCAAGCCTAAGTTGGGGACTGTCTTTGATACTGCCCCAATAGGGTAAGCACATGCTCTGAGAGCTGCCACCCTGCTGAGTTTCCTTGGTTCAAAGAGTAGAACACATAGGGAAGGCCCTCAGCTATGTAGAACAGCACTGTGTTCCTCAGAGGAAAGATAGGAGGTATTCTAATCACCAGTGTGTTACCATGTTATTTCTTCAAAGGCCAGACTCCTCTCTCTAACACATCTTAGAAATTAGAATAAAAGTTTTAACTGGAACCAACCTAGCTACCGTCAATACCAGCTACTACCCAAACTTCAGTGAGATGCTCCATTTCAAGAGCATCTTCCAGAAGATGTAAAATGAAGACTGCCCTTTGGTCCAAAGCCCAGCAAGAAATGTGCACAGTAAATTCAGTTCATGGCTTCGCTTCAAATATTTCTAAGATTTTACGTATTCAAAAACCAAAATGCCTCTTCCATGGAAGGTTCTGCATGCCTCTACTGATACTTTCAAAAGATACAACTTCTAAAGGTTGTTTTTCTGATTTACACGGATATTAACCACAATTACTTATCATTCAGACTCTCACTAAGCTCACATTGCCATAAACTATGTGTGGGGCACAACTGTGCTGAGCACCACAAAGTCAAAGAGACCCTTCCCTCTTCCTCTGACTCCTCCACCCAGTAACACGATGGGTTACACACAAGTTGTTTCTTCATTAGGCATCAGGTGGGAGAAGTACATTATCACGGTCCTGATCCCCAGCTCCCACTGACTTCAGTGGCTGTTCGCAGTGTTCAGGTCAGAAAAAGTATAATCTAGTCCTTTGAAGTCTATGCTCAGGTACACACCACAGCTCCCAGTTTCCTTAATCAGCCCCTGAAGGCCACCAGTTCAGGACACAGACCCTCACTCTTCTCTAACAAACACTAAATTTCAAATATACTTTCCTAGGGGAAGGGAACTACAGGAACACTCGTTTTTGTTTAGAAAACAGGAAAGGGGCACACAGAGTTTAAGTAAAACAAAGTAGAAATTAATACAGTCTGTTACTTTGTGTGTGTGGTCATTTTTCTAAAGGAAAATGTTATTGGGACAATTATCTCAACAACTATGACCTAACAAAGACATCACATATTATGCCATTTTGCACAAATAATTACACATCATTTAGATATTAGTCCTCCTTCTCAAGGCATCACAAGGGAGTCTTCACTTCTTGAGCACATGCAACTCCCATTAACATTAATGAGAGCTACTCACATGTACAGGATGGACAGTAGATCTCTTGAGAATCTCTGCATTCATCGTACCTTGTCTGGGGAAACACTGGAAATATAACAAAGGCAGACCCTAAATCAAGGGGGATTCAGCCACTGAACTGCCATGCCTGACTCCCAGCATTTCTCATCACTTACTGCTCCCCCAACTCCTTATGAAACATTGCTGTGGTGCTACTCATCATGCTCCTGAACAGCCCACCTCCACATGCCCACGCCCTGGAGCTGGTCCTGCTCCAGGTTACACCAGGCAAACCCACATTCCCTCCATGTTGAGAATGAGTGAAAAAAAAATCAAATTTAAATCAGTGGATCAGATCCAGATTTTCAGACTGCAGTTTTTAGTTTGGACCTTTCCAAATTTTGTGCTCACTAACAAATACAGCATGCAGCTAGCTGTTTTTGCCAGCAGCTTCTATTAGGAGTAGGTCAATTAACATCATAATTCCTCTGTGGTGTTAGTGCCTTCAGAACTGACATATGCAAAGGAGAGCAACTGCAGAGTACTGAACATCCTGCTGTTCTCAGCTATGCCAGTGAGGAAAATGCATTTCCATGTGCTATACAAGCCTCATTCCTGTCTATAATGCAGCAGCAGCTCCAAGAAAAGGAAGATGGTGTCACTGTCAGAGCAGAGGAGTGGCCATCAGGGCCTTTGAGCTCTATACCCAGTTCTCCTGTTGGGAAGAAAACCTCTTTCGTTGGTCTCTCAACCTCCAAAACAGTGACTGCACTATTTCTCATTCTGTTAGATGAGTGCTGAGAAGGTGGCCAGTCTTTGTGAAGGGCATTTAAAAAGCAGAAGTGCTTGTTATCCTTGTGTGTCTACACTAGGCCTTTTGTCACATCCCTTGCAATGCCTCTCCAGTCCCTTGCTTTTACTTCACACCCAAATCCCTCTGGCTCCAGCTCACATCAGCGAGGCTGATGGAGAGCACCGTCTCCCCAGTCCAGCAGCAAACTTCATAGTGCTTAACCAAATCAATAGAATTTCAATGGGAAGCAAGACACTTCAGAGTTACTGAAGACGGCTTTAAATAGTAGCATAAGTTACAGCCTGAACCTCACAAGCTATTCTAAAGTTATCACAATTTTTCACTTTTATTAGTAGGCTCTGTGCTCAGGAGATAGAAGCAGCGTTGACTTCTGTGGCTGTATCTTCCTGCCCAAACTGGATCCCTCCCTACAAATGCCTCCTGTGATGTGCAGCACTGTTTTGTGTCCTAAGAAGTCCTTCACTTACATAATCTGTTAATCTAAATATATCACTTTCCATGGCCAACAATGGTTGATAAATTGTGCTCCCTTTATTTGTACCATTCCATAGTCATCACAAGACTTCGTAAAGAACTTTCTCCAGACCAAAGTTAAGCCAGATCTAAGCCGCTTCAAAGTGCTGACTCCGCTTGCTGATAGTTTATAACTCAGAGGAAAACACAATTGTGTAACCTAAGAAGATATTACAGGAGAACACTCCAAAGAGGAAGAGAAGCAACGTTTTTAAAAAAAAAAAAATCTACTTAGCTTCTCTTTTACAAGTTATGACAAAAGCAGAGCTTACCTTTAAAAAAACAAATTTAAAGATATTGTTTCAGAAAAACACATCTTCCAAGATCACAATGCCATATTAAATTCTTTCCCAAGCTCAATAAACTATGACTTATAAAACTTGTAAAATCTTTACTAGACTCCTGACAGCTCCACATGCGTCTGTGGCAAGAAGAATGGAACCTTTTGCTAAACATCTGCTAAATCTTGCATCTTGGCTAGAACAACTCTACCCGATAGCAACACACTGTCTAACGCTTGCTGACTGCGGTCTGGGACTGTGATGAAATCTGTCTTTCTGCATGAAAACACCATGCTGCTTTGCCATAGCCTGCATTTGCAGCAGCCATTTCCAGTACTAAACTCTTAGGGCAGTTGTTCCCCAACAGTGGCACATTGTTCATCATGGGCTGAAATCATACGGCTGCCTGCTAGGTTTTCAAAAAGGATGTACACACAGTCTATTTGTCCACACTGCTCCAGAAGTTAGGCGTCCAGCAGCTTTGCTCATGAGCAGTCAGGGTACAAATCTAGAGGATAGCTTAAGAACAGCTAGTAAATTTAGTCAAATAAAATTCTGAGAACAGGCAGAGAAGTTAGAGAAAGTAAATTTGCTCATTTGTGCAATATATCGGAGAGATTCTTCTCTGGAGTATATTTAACAATATTTTCTCACTCCACAGAATGGTGACTTCTGGTTTTCCAGGAGAGATCAACATGTATATGTGAAGAGTTCTACCCATCTATAAGCAAGTATTCTGAAAGACTAGTAAGTCTCATGTTTCTAAGTTCACACTGTCCTGTCATTACTTGAAATACAGAAGAGCCTCAAATAGGGACAGTGTCCGCACACCTTTCAGGGGGCTCTCCAACAGCTTCAGAAGCATTTTGCAATGGACAGTGCTAGAAACAAGGCCTGGTCTAGCACAGCAATTCAACATTTCCTATTTGAACCTCTGTGAAAGATCTTTAAGAATCTTTCCTTGACACAACTGGCATTTACCTTCTTTGAGGTCATCCTATGTGTCTTGATAAACCTCTCAGATTCAAAAGAGCGCAAGTGTCCTGTGTTAATAGTAGTTGGAATAAGTTGCTAAAACAGTTCAAAATATGGAGGTTACAAAAGGTTCACTTGCTCATGCTCAGAGAAGCTTTTCAGCTTCAAGGAGAAGCTAATGATTCTACATTGTCCTGCAGAGACACAGAACAAAAACATTGAAGTTTTCATAGACCACTGAGTTTAGTTTCAAAACATTAGTCTGTATAGCAGAAGCAACAGATCTGCTGAAAGGCAGCTTTGCCCTTCTACACCCTGTAGACGTGACAGCCCATGATTTGGGTGTGGAAAAAAGCTGTACATCTACAGACCAGCTGATTTTCCCAGTCTTTCATTATATCATCTCTTTAGTTCAGTTCTGCTTCCTACTTTGAGATACTTGAAACCCAAATTTTTTTTTTTAAGTCAGCTATGCCACAAGAAGCTTCCCACTTCTTGTGAGCATAAGAGATAGCCAGAATAGCTTTGTGCCACTTAATACTTTTTTAAAAATTACTTTTCTTCCTGACAGTCCACCCAATGCCATTTATAATAAATACGTGTTTCCCCCCCATTGCGCCTCTGTGCAGCCATATTACTCTGTAGATACCAGTCTTGTGGGTTTGACTGATTTTTGACAATTATTTATTTCCCCCCTATTGTAAAGCCTTTTATTTCCTGAGGCTGTCCCTAACACTGGAAAAAAGTTATATCTAACCTGAGTATTTTACCATGGATGTTCAAGATACTCTTTCTGGTTTGCTTTTCAGCTTGTGGTGCATCATAAGGCATGACATTCAGAAGCATTTCTCCCTGTGTATCACAAATACTTTCCCTTACTGGGATGGATTTTCTGAAACTGGTAAATCATCTTGACAACCTACTCAAGGAGACCTTTCAGAAAAACATGCACTATACCACCATGTTTACCCCACATACCTCCCTCCTCTCAGATGTCATGAGGATAGAAAGACAAAAAGCATGTCTGCTTTCTTACAAGACAAAAAAAGATCTCTCACATCTGAAAAAGAAAAAGCTATGGCAATCTGGGAGCGCCAGTGCACTGGAAGATGAAAGATAAATCGTGTTATGTGAATATTGCACATGTTGTTGTTATTATCTCCAAGAGGAGGACCCCATTGTGCTAAATACTACACACGCTCAAAGTAACAGGCAGTTCCTGCCCCAGAGGCCTCATAACCTAAGATAAAAGCAGTATTGTTGTCCCCTTTTTATAAAGGGAAGTGGAACACCAGAAGATTCAGTGACTCAAACAAGATACTCAATGAAATGGCAGATCTGGGAGCTGAACCCAGGTTCAAGTCTCCATCCCATGGTTTAATCCACACAGCCTTGCTCAGAATCACTTCAGTTAAGCAGCAACATCTAAGCTCCAAAGTGGCACCCATAATTATTTCTATTTATTTGATGAGAAGGCAAAATACTTATCTACTGTTAATTTCCCCATTAATTTTGGATTCCTGTAAAAGTCATTTTTTTTAGTATATGTCCAAAAGATACCACACAGACACAAAGAAATCATTTGTATTCACTTCACAATCAATTCCTTTGACACAGAAACAAAACAGCAAATCTGAAGATGTTCGATAGGTGGAGGAAGGGAAGTTGCTGCAGGAGGTACAGAGGCTGAGGAGAAAGAAGATGGAAAGAAGACCCAAAGAACAGTCAACAGCAACTTCAGGAGGAAGAGCAGAGGAGGGCAGGCCCGATCTGAGCTGTGTAGGGCATGGGAAGCAAGGCTACAAGTACTTTTAAGTTCTTGTTGATAATTTACATTCCATAAGTCCAAGTTTAATTGTGTATTACCACATAATTACTGCCAAATGGGGAAAGAATCCCTCTCCAAGAGAGTCCAAATGAAAGGCTAAATTGTAAAGAATAACAGACTACAATGGGGCCGAGTGTCTCAGGACAGCCTCGATGAGGGAATATAAAGGCTTCTGCTTCTGTGTCACTGTTGGGAAAGTTACTTAAGGCAAGAGAGCTCTGAGGCGATTTGGTTGCTGAGTACAAGCACAAATGCTGGTGGTGCACACAGAACTGGACCACGACTACACAGCACTTACTGCACCAAGAAATGAGCGTGCCCAAAAAAGGAGGCTTTGCTTGAGAGAAAGATGAGTCAAAGGACTGGCCTACTAAAAGCAAATTACTTACATATTCAAATTCAGAAAGCACTGACATCTATTTTTAAACAGGCACTTTACAAAAAAATTACACACAAGTGCAAGCAGCAGCAGTACATGCTTCACAGGTGGTCACAACTTGGAAAAAGTTATTACAACCATTGGGAACAGAATGGGAACAACTATTACATTGCCCAGGAGCATGACATTAAGAACTGAGTTGCTCAAAACTTCTTGAAAAATCAAGGCAGTGTAAGTTGGGTACTTAAAAACAAAAACTAATGGCTATCCGAGCCAGTAGCTTTGAATTCCTGCTTCGTTTCACAGTATAAAATAAGTTGTGAAATCACACACTTGATAAGCTACCTAGACATTTGTCCTTTTAATATCTGAACCCAAATCAATATTTCAAGAGTCCTGAAAATGTTTTCTTCTCTTGGCAAATTAGAGACAAAAGTACTCTAAGACTTAAAACAGAGTGAGAAGGGATACAAATTGCAGAAAACAATTATTAGAATTTCTATGCCTAAAAATAATGCGAGAGCAAATTTACTAATGTAGAGCAGCTGAAGAGATGTCCACTGCAAAACTGCGAACTTTAGAAGAGTTAATCCTGGGCCTAATAGAAAAACTGAGGTGGAAGAAGACATTTGCATAGCAACAAGGCTAGACAGGAAGCTGCACCCTGGGGAACCATGAAGTTTGTACAGGACAAAAAAAATGAAAACTCATAATGAAGTTCAGACACTTTGGGACAGGGGGGAGAGCAATATAGTCTCGCCAAACTGGATGCCTTTACGAGGCTGGAAAACGGCCCTTCTCACAATCCAAGAGTTGCCTGCATTGCAGCAAGTTCTTCCAATGATTTTAAAGAAAATACAGCCTGAATTCTACTCTGTCCAAGTACCTTCATGAGATGGCAATCAAATTTGATTTGTTCTCAGTATGCAATCAGAGATTCAGTTTTGGCCATGTTTTAAGAGAAATAGTCATAAAAGGTCAGAAGTGTACAGGAGGAGGGAGCAGCGTTCTCCCAGCAGAGAGAGGACTGCTACTGCGTTAACCTGGAGGTCACCAAAGTGATCAGAGCAAAAAGCTAACCATTGAGAAAACACTGGATTCAACTCCTCAAAGAACTGATTTTTATTCATCCCCCTGGTGCAGGGACTGGGAAGTGCCTCCCACGGCAGCTCTTGGGACCTACTGGAGTTAGAGCCAAATAAACCAACATCAGAAACTGAGATGACACTGAACATTTTGAAAGTGCATGTAACTGGACTGCTCTTTTCACTGGTGGCATAAAGCCATTCTCCCAGCCCAGCTGCAATCACTGAGTTTTAAACCCCTGAGCTCTATTTACTCCTATGGACATCTGTCTTGAAAAAGTGCATTTATTTCCTCATTTTCAGGAAGAAAACAAATAGATAGGGCTACATAATGGTGCTAGACGCTGTATTTGGCAAATTAGGAAGAGCAAAGCTATGTTGGATTACTGAAGCTGTACAGGAAAATTTCCCTGCTAACATCTGACATTTCAACTTGGTCAGTTCTGACAGCTTTCTGGCTTTTCAGCACGAAGCCCTAAAACAAATATTTTCAAACACTACCTCAAGAAAATTAAGTTTGCAGAGTTTCTTTGGACAGGCCTTTTTTTTATTAAGAAAAATACAAACTGTAATATAGGTTTGTTTTCTCCTCTTCAAAGAGTAGAACATTTTCTTGTTAAATGACTTCAAAGACTAGCAAACATATTTCTGAGAAATTGCAAGTAAACCTAGAGAGTATTTCTGGAAACCTCATTCTTCCTATGCAAACTTTTGTCCAGTAGCAGCATCCTCATATAGGGATCTTAATCCTCCACTGAATGAAAGTACACATGAAAATTAACAGAAATTTCTGGCAATACATTCCCTTTCTCCAGGGAGTGCTGCACCAGCTCAAAGTCTGCCTTCATTGCTATGTTATTTCAGTTATCTGGATAGCAACATCTAATTCTTCCAGTATTACTAAGTTTGAGAGAAAGATCACTCATCTCAATATTCTCCTTGGTAATTTATCATCTAGTGTTTGGGAGAAAAAAATAACATAAGACAGAAACATTATATTCTCTCAGGAAAAGTCAGATCTGGGACACTACACTAGGAAAAAAATAATTGGTCCCATTATTATCATTGTCTCTAGCTTTACACTTAAGGGAGAAATATGTCTGAATAGCTTGTTCCATCAGCAATGCAGATAGAAATTCCCACAGTGTGAGTAAGTCTTCACACACTTAGAGAACGTGACCACACACAATACACATTACAGTGGGGAAGAACAAAGCAACCTCAGGAAGTGTCCCTGATTGTTTTCAGCTGATTAAGGACATATGCCAACAAGCCTCTAGTTGTTCAGGGAAGCCTCACAACTTGGGTAGGTCAAATTTACATAACACAATTAAAGATACCGAAAGGTTTGGGTCCATATAACTTGCATTCAGAACAATGTAAGGTGCAAGTTTAAGACAATTTTGTTGTTTCGGACCAGTTCAACCAAGGGACAGCTTTATCTTTCAAGTTAAAAGAGCAGGGGAGAGATTAAAAGTCAGCTTAGCTAATGTAAATAGCCAATTTACATTAACGTCAGCCATTTGTTTCAGAATCAAAACACACACAGACTTCAAGCGGTAACAGCAGTTTTAGAAAACAGCTTCACACTGGCATGAACATCAGGCCTTTGAACAAAGATCCTGCATGTTACTTTTTTCAAAAGTCACTACACAAAGACCTAAAGCTTTTTGGATAAAGTAAACCTCCAAAACCCAGACTGAAGTTAGCAGGAATTTGCCAGGTTGTTGCTCTTTCCAGCAGAGCAGCCAGAAGTGTCTGTACCAGGTGTGGAGAAGGATCCGTCACCGCCAGCCCCAAAGGCTTCCACTGAGCTACACAGCAGGGTGAAACACGCGCTCCTCTGGGCATTGCTGATGCTGGTATCACCTCAGAGCTCATCAACAGGAGAAATTCGAGTTAACCAACTGCCAGCAACACCTCAGTGTTGGGGCAAGAGTGCCAAGGGAGGCTTTGAGAACAACTCACCTACACAAGGATTGCTCACTTCTCTCCTCCCTCCCCAAGTCAGCCAGCCTAATAAAAAGGTATCACATTTTTTTATTCAGGCTTTCTGCAGAGAAGCATTAAAAAAGCCATGGTAGTTTTTTTTTTAAAAAGATAAACTAAACACAGTACTTGAAGAAAAATGTAAGGCTTCCTGTAAATTAAACTGAACCTTTTTACATAATAGATCGCTTGCAGCTATTTGTAAGGAAGTGACAAAGCTGCTGCAGATCTTAAGATATTGTAGCGAGGTTCACAGATGCACTTATGTAAATATTTTCTGACAACTCAGCTGCTACTGAAAACATTTTTGAAGTTATCAAAAAGAATTTAAAGTATTTTCCACTCTAGTCATTAACTCTATATTTGCAAAAAGGCACCACCAGAACTGTAAAGCAAAATGAACACTTCTACAGAAGGCACACCACCACAATCTGAGCTCCAGCACTGCTGTCAGAGGACAGTCCACTATTAGGTTGTTGTCTCAAGCCAGCAAGAAGCAGGTTTCTCCCATTCAGATCAATCATGCTCCACAGCCCAGGTTCAGCCCAGATACCACACCACGTAAGAAGCACTCTCATACTGTAAGCTGGTTGGGCAGCTAAGCCAGGACAGGTTTCCTGGTCATGAGGCTGCCAGATATAACACTAAGCCAATTTAAGCAATGCAGTTAGCGCTGTATGTTTTTTCAGGAATCACAGCCTGGCTATCCTTGGCTTTAGCAACCTGAAAAAACAGAGAACACTTTACCTCAAAGCCATGATCTATTCCTTGGTGTTACGAGGCAGAAATACCACAGGGCCTGGCAGTGGTCTGTTAGCATACGTATTTTATCTACCATCACATACGCATTACCACTTAGCTGCAGTTTCTCTTGGAGCTTATTTTTCTCTCCAGACATTTCAATGGCATAATATTTTTCTCACTGTTAAGCACATACAAAAAGATAACTATTAAGTGAAGACAATACAAATTAGAGACAATTAAGAGCAGCCCATTAATGTTTTGTCTCTAGCAATCCTCCAGGAAACATTACTGGACACACCAGATCCTTTTGGATTCTGTATTTGGGTCTCAGATTTGAGACAAAAAGATTTGTGGAGACATGTCTACAGACAGCTTTCCCTGCTGGGTACTTATCCAAGCCACTTCAAGCATGCAAGACATCAGATATTACTGCTAAGGTTAGCAGAAATTCCCATTACTAAAAGGAGCTTTGCTATAGCTCTGTTTCAGATGGTACAACTTGGTGCTTGAGGCTTGATAACAGCTGCCTGGGTTTTGCCCAAAGAGCACATTCTTTGGGGGGGTAAGGGCAAAGGATATGACAAACCCTCATTGCTAGGGAAGATCAGGTGATAGCAAATCACCAGAAGTTTTCTCCTCCTCCAGAACACATCTGAGGTACAAAAACTGCTTGACAGCTCCTCAACCATGTAATTCATTCCTCTTCTCAGAGCTACACAGATCTCATAGCAGAACAGATCTTCAGGGCAAGCTGCTTTCAGAGTTCAATACCGCATAGCACTGGGGATGCTTAGAGAAGTGTAAAAGAGAACTGGACATATTTACAGCACCATCTCCTGACCAAAGTACCCAATTAAAAATCATATCTTACAGCAAAAAAAGGTGCAATTAAATCAATTTACTTTTTTTTGGTGTAATATAGAATTAATTCATGCCTTTTTAGTTGGTTCCTTTTAATTGTTATTTGATTTCCCTGTATGGGTTAGAAGTATTTGTAACAGCATTCACTGCACCAACAGATCAGGCAGGTCACAGGATCCTGGGGAGATGAAACAGATTCTTCCCTCCAGGGGAAAAGCCACATTTAAAGTCAGCGAATGGTCCATGCTGGAGCACACTCTCTCCTGACTGTAAGTAGGGAGTTTAACCCTACAGACACCCCCACAGGTTTTTCCTGTGTTGGCTGAACATGCACATATAAGTTTGAGTGCTCTGGCACTGCAGCTGTGACACGGATTTTCTGCAAAGGTGTTTGTGCTATAGAGCTTCAGCAGCAAACTCTGCAGTGGACATAACTGCAACTCTTTCCCCACACAGCTAGTATAAAAATCTTCATGTTAGTGAAGTCCAGAACAAAATTGCCGCTGACTTCAGTGGCGCCTGAATTTCACCCTAGTTTTAAAGGGATCTCATTTTTGGCTGGCAAGATTTCAACCCTTTTTAATTCCCAGAAGCTGAACCACAAATCCCTCTTCTCCTCCCACGCAGCTGCGCTGAAATTCCCTGAGCTCCTCTAAGACAGCAGCCGAGCAGGCTTCCTTGGGAAGACCCAGGGCTTTGCTTTCAGGAGATCCCCAACCTCCCCACACCATCTCCCAGCTCCAGAAGGCCAATGGGTAAAAATCTTCAAATTGATTGAGGACACCCCCTGTGAGCTTACCCCTTCCCCCTCAAGCTCTGCATATCACTGCCCGCAGCAGCTCGCTCCTTCCCACTTTTCCCACACCACAGTCAAGGGAGCGCAGACCTGGCACAGGCAGGATGACTGAGCTACAAAAGCATGGCCCAGAGTCTAGGGGACAGCAAAGGACTCCAGGAGGCAAAGGACCCAGTGCTGGGCTCAGGAATCTCCAACAGTCCCATTAAATCACAGCACTGGGATCTAACTCAGAGCCAGACCCTCCCCCAACATTTGTTTTTAAAGAAAGCAGACATTAAAAACAGATAAAACAAAATTGCAGTGACAGGAACAAGATAAATCAAGTATCCTCCAGCCAAAAATTAAGAACCCTGCTTTTTGGTGTCCCCAAGTGTCTTCCAGATACAGAGCTTATCCCAACCATCTGGCCGTCAAACACAGAGACAAGACAGAACCTGCCTAACAGAGGGATAGACGTCAGAGTGACAAAGCAGCATTTAACAGGGCAAATAAAAGGATGAATGCAGCCTCCTGAGAAGAAAGCATCACTGTGATTGGAAGGAGAAAGGAATGAAAAAGTCAATGGAGGTTTTCAGACTAGGAACTTACTAATACCAATATCCACCAACCATCCACAGGCTTTGGTACATTCATTTTAGGTTGCTTTGACAAAATCTGGCTGGTAGTCCCAGCAGAGTGAGAAGTTGGAATATCGGGGGGACACGGACACAGCACTGTCAGCAGAAGCAACTAAGCCCGAGAAAGTGTGTCACATTTGTTTTAGTGTGGCTGGAACATTGCACTGGTTATAGCAATGGTCAGTTTGTCCAGGTGCCAAACACAGCATTAGCAGGTTGTGGAGGAGTTAAACCCTCATTCTGCAAAGGCTCCCCAGGTGCTTCACTGGCTATGGAAACACTCCCACCCATGCCAGTCTTCAAGGGATGGGGGACTCTATGCACCTCAGTCTGGTAGAGAAATCAAAATTCCTGGGGCTTTTTTATTTCTGGCCCATCTCATTACTTTTTACTCCTGGTGCAGTAAAGCCTAGAGATCAAACTGGAGCCATTATGCACTAAATACTTTTATACCCACACAGGAAAAGACAGCCTGAGCACTTGCCTTCCTCATATTAGCCATAGTCACAGAGAATGTCACCAAATCTTTCTCAAAGCCCAGAGATCCCTTAGGGAGCACAAGAGAGAAGATGATTTCATAGTTAAAATACACAGGCAACGCAAGTTTTAACACACAGGAACCAGCTCTTAACTATTTTGTCCTGATCACAATAGGCCTCCCAGGTCAATCCAGTGGTAAGCAATATACGCCAGTTGGGCACTGGCGGGATTCCTTCATCCTGAAAGCGTTCAGGATGACACTGTGCCACCTCTGGGCTCTAACCCCTTATTCCCCCTATATTACATCAAGGGCCATTTGTTGGCATGTCCTTGTTTCATCCTGAGCCATACGCAAGAGAAAAAGTAAGCTAATTTTCTACCCTTGGTGAATTTTCTGTCCCAGTACTGATGTCCAGTCAGGGTCAGTCAGCTTGAGTCTAACCATGTACTCTTACTAACCATGTGAAAGATCCCCACAAAACTTCTTGCAATAGCTTCTGCTTCACATGTGTTACACATCTTAAGGCCCCCATCACAGCACAGCATTCAGCAGGGAGCTGCCATCACACTCAGCACACAACAGGACAGCAAAAGTCATTCTGTCTGAGGCAGGAAAAACATCTGACTTACAAGGCACTTCCAAAGATGGACCATGCAGCAGCTCCCAGGGGTGAGATGGAGCACCAGAGCCCTTTATGAGTCATAACTACCTTTCTCCAGGATCAAGGGTGACAGTCCCCAGAGCCTTTCCTTAGCTACATCATAACCAGCTCCCCATGGTGTTATCCCCCAAGGTCCCTGCAGCAGCAGAGAACAGAGTTGTCTCAGGAAGAGCCTGCCACAAAGCACAATCCAACATGCTACCCCACAAGCCCTGGGCTCTGGCTTCCTGACCTGGCCCTGTCACCTCCCTTTCTGCAGAGGACAGCCCCGCCAGCCCTGCAGTCCCATCCACAGAGCAGCCCCCCCTTGGGTACCCGACGTGCCTCTTACCTTCCCTGTCTGGCAGGATCTCAGAGCAGCTGTGCCACCACTGAGGAGGTGATTAGGCCCTTCCTGAACCCTTTGCAGGCTGCTGCCATTGATGTGCCCCACAAATGTATTCTAGTTCACTTGCCAAAAACATACAGAAGCTATAAAAAGAGGAAGATGTCCTTCAATAGCTCCTAAAATGACTTTTGCTCTCTTCCCTAAAAAGCTGCAACATAAATTAGAGCAGAGATGGGCTGCTAAAGGAGCTCCTTTGTCCCCGTTACATTAGAAGAGAAAAATAATTGTTGGCTTTCTGTCAAGACAGCAGGAGCAACTGCTGCAGTGCCATGCCAAAAGGATTAGCACCTCTCTGTACTTCTCTGTGGACAGCTATGATCTGCTCTTCTCCAAGTCAGTGTTTCTTTATTATGGCATGTATCAAAAGAGCACCATTGTTTAGAATATGCTCCTTATTTCACATTGGAAAAAGAAAATGATAGGAACACAAGGGCTCAAAGTTTGGAAGATGAAAAGGAAAACACAATAAAGACAGTCGTCTTTGAGCTTATGAGACTCTGACATGTCACAACTGTAAGCACTGAATCATGTCCCTGGTATACCTTGTGAACCACTTCCACTTCAAAAATAAAAATAAAGCACTAGGTTTCTTTATGTTCTTGACAAAATCTGTAGTGCATGGCATTGAGCTGTGTCATATTATTTCTATTACAGGTGACCTGGGAGAGGTTTTTAGAAAACTGATTTCTGTTTACTTTCATATGTTTCTTTACAATGGATAAATAAAAGTCTGAAGGATCCTCCCTCAAAATGTCCTTCTGTTTTCACTCGCTGCCCTCAATCTACTTTATTTCTCTCTAGCATCAGGAACATTAAATACAGTCTCATCCCGCTGTATTGCCTGGTCTCACACACATAGTGTGATGTTTCCCAGTCAAAGTGCGTGCTAGGATCATCAAGACAAAATTTATCTCTCCCCCAAGCATTTAAGAGAGCCCAGAATTAACAGCTGATTTACAAGGTAAAGGGCCAGCTCTGGTGCCTCCTGCCCAGCCACCGGCTGTAACAACTTGCACAGCTTCCGCAGGTGCTCCCCCACGGTACACTGCTGAGTCTCGCCACACTGACCTGCAGGCAAAGCAGCTACTGCTGCACAGAGCTTTGTATCCCACATATTCAGCTTTTCAACAGCCTGAACTACCTCGAGTAGGGTACTACACACGTGACAGATAAACCTACCATTTCTCATTGGGAGGGGCACAGCCAGTACTTAAAAGATTCCCACCTTTGCTTACAAGCTAGAGACGTTTTGGATGTGTTTAAGCTTCAGCAAGCATACAGAAATCCACTAACCTAGTCTGGTGAGCCCAACATCCAGAAATCAGAAATTTTGCAAATTCTGAATTTCAGCTAGACCTTAAACTTCATTATTTTTGTGTCCATATGAGCATGGGGTAGCATTGGCCTTCTCTCCCTCAGAAGGAAGAGTTCTGAATTCACAGACCAAGCCACACACCATCACAACAGCCCAGCCTTTAATGCAGCACACAGGACTTCTCCAAACCCCTCTTGCTCCAAATTCAATAGCAACTGGATGAGCATATCCTGACCCCCTGCAGTTGGTTTCTAGAGGAAAATATCCTGCCTTGGTATTAAAATTTCCAGTGACAATGAATTCACCGTATTCCTCAGCAAGAGGTTCCAATGTTAAGCACTTCTAAAGTGAGAGATGTACCTTTTCGACCCTGTGTATTCCTGCCTTGAGGAATTGGGCTGCATTTATACCTTTCTTCACAGGATCAAAGAGCCCTCTATTATGAAATATCTGCTCCCATGTAAGCAGGTGCAAACCATGAGCATCTAAACAAGGTCTTAATTTGCTTGACTCAGAGGTGTCTCTCAGTGCCTTACCTGCTCTGATATGGCTGCTCTGAACTCACTGCAGTGCCCTTCTTAGAGGGTGAACACCAGCACTGGGCAGCAGCACAGCACAAACTAATCCATTAATCCCCTGCTCTGAATAAATAGCCACTGGCTGGTAGCCCTTTCCACGCATTAAAAACATGCAGACCTCAGTCATTTAGTCAGACCTTTGCTTCCATACACAAGAGCAGAGAGGCAGTGGGGTTTACTGCTTTGGCAGCACTGGCACTTCTGCTGGAGATGAACAAGCCATGGCCATTTGAACCTGCTGGCTGTCCCTGTCAGCAGTACACCTTCGGGCTGCACCCTCCCTTGGGGGCCAAGCTGCCCACGTTCAGGTCTGTTCACTGCTCCCCACCCTGCCACCATGCCCAGATGTGCACTCGTGCAGCTGCCAGTCCCTGGCCGGCGCACAGAGATACGTTATTAATCAGGCACAGCCAGCTCTCCCCAGTTCTGTTTCAGGGGCAGCTGCTGTCTCATTACAGAATTACCCTTGGCCTTATCAGCAATAAATGGGGAACTTAGAGGCACAGATGCACGTGTCCCTCATGCACCACAAAGCAGAGGGCAGGGAGCTGCAGTGGAGAAGGGCCCCGTTGCTGCTGGGTCACTAGCCCACAGCTGCCCGTGAAGCACAGCAGGACTCCCCCGGGTGACCAGCTGAAGGAGTTCTGAGATCCAGAACAAAGCCCAGAGCACTAACTATCTAACTGGTAATTACTTTCTGGTGAAGACTGAAAAATGGGTCATTAAAACCATATTAAACTGTTTTCATTAATACAAAAACCTGATTTACATTTTTTTTCCCACAGAGCCATTATGTTCCAAACGCGCTGCACGGATGATTTGTTTAATCACAACCACATGGAACAGCAATTTTAAGGGCCTGTGACAATCACTTTTTTAACCAGGAAACCTGGTTTGCAATAATTGTCATGTTTTCTGCTAGCCACCCTTCCCACTGCTGTCATAAACCCGCTCCTTTCTAAACACACTGCCTTCCTAGTTGCACATAAAAGCAGCACAATCCACTGATACAATTAATAACACTGAATATTTAGGTCAACGTCAGTTCTATTAATTTTATCTCTTAAAGACTCGCACATTTTCTAAACAAGTCTAGCCCTTTGGGGGGTTAAACTGTAATTTGCAGTCTGGTTGTGAGTCCCTATCACATAATAGATCAATTAGGTTGAACACTCTAGTATATTAATCTTATTCACACATAGTAAAGGCAAATATGGCTAATTGCTGCATTACAATATTGCCTACTTTTCCCAAATATGTATTAAGGAAAATGGGAGTTTATTACATTGAACTATCAAATAAAATTATCTTGATATTAAACTGACAGTGAAGATGAATGCCTGTACTAATCCATCTTATTTTTCCTAAACCAATATCCATTGGAAGATCTGTTTATCATTATTAACGTGTTGAATCTGGAGAAAAGGCTTTCTCTTTCATATCAAGAACTCGGCATTTTCACTTAAAGCATGGCTTGTGTACCATGGCATTCTATGAAACACAGTAGTATGATTTCTTTACCATATCTATCAGCTTTATATTTGTACTTTCAGGTTATGAATTAATGGGTATGATTTCAATGACTCCAGAGAAATGCAGGTAGTGATCCAAATCTATTTTCTGTGCCTCTCCCTGCAAACTCGCACGGCCAGAGGGCTCGTGATGATGAAATTAATTGAATTCAGTTTTTTAAACTACTAAGTTAATCAAGATTGGCACAGCATCTAACTGGCCAGTGGAAACACAAAAAAATCATGGTCAGCATTGTTTACCCCAGGCAAGCTGTGCTGGGCCTGGGCAGGATTTGTCCTTCCCTGCATTCACACATTAGCAGGTACCACCTAATTCATCCATGGGCTTGTAATAAAATGCGGCAAAAAAAGTACTGTAAGAAGTCACCTAGTCCACCTCAAGGCACCGTGAAAAACTAGTTTAGATGTGACTAAATATCCCAGCAGAGACCTAATTCTGTTCCCTGTTCTGCCACTGATCTGCTGAGTGACCAAGTCACTTCCTCTCTATCCCCACCGTGGCAATTTCCCCCAGCCCCTCATTTAGTTCCCACTCAAGACCCTGGAAGGCAGGAATTCCCCCTCTTGCCCACATGGCACCCACCGCAACGGGGCTGGACAGGAGCTGGTGCTGTAGGCATTACCATAGTCAGATGTTACACTATGAGTAGTGAAGACAGGGCACAAATTAAGAGGATGGCTGTGCTTAGTGCTTCCTTAATGTTTTGCACATTTGAATCTTCCAGCAATACCTCACAAGCTGTGAATTTGTTAAAGTGGAAACCAGGCCAATAAAAATAGAGAAAAATCTAAATGCTTGGGCTGCTGCAACAGAAGTCTTGTATGAAACACCTGACAAAAACACAGGGATTAATTTGCCCATATAACAGACAGCAAATTCAACAAAAATATGTTACTTCAAAAAAAAAAAAAAAAAAAAAAGGTGCTATTTCCTCTACCCTGCTGCAGCATATGGAACAGCTTGGATCCCAGAATCATTCCATGAGACACCACAGAAACAGGTTCTTCAGCTTTTCTAGGAACATACAAGTGTTTACACTAAGCACCTACACATCCCAGAAGCCAGTGACTCTGAGGCAGCCTCTACACCACTTGAAACACATTGGCATATGATTATTTATATAGTTCCACATACATGCACACTCCCACATACAGGAAAGAGGCAGAGCCATGGAGGACGCAGGAGCCAAAATGATGATTTCCCGTCTTTGTCTAACATCATTGGTTTACTATTTGCTATTGGAAAGCTCCCTGCTTGGAAGCGTTTCCCAGACTTCTTGCATCGCTTCTCTGCAAGCTTTGGGAAGATAGGCTATTCTCAGGTGAGCCACAAAATAAAATGTTCCATAATTGATTCTGCTGAGAGCTTATACAGCTGCATGCATTATAAATTATTATTATTTCTGCCTTGAAAATCATTATTATGTAGTCTGAGGCTACACTTTGTCTTTTCCATGGCTAGACCTGTTCCCAGCAAGAGCTGCTTCAAACCGCTCCATAAGCAAACTCATTCCTTAAGAGGGTCAGGAATACCTTGGGTTCCCATTCTCACCCCATGGGCCTCTAACTTCAAATCCTCTCTAGAATTTTTTTAACTGACAAGTCTAACAAATCCATGGTCAGAGACATCCAGATGTTTGTTATGAAAGAACCAGAATGCAAGTAACGAGGCAGAAAACAAATTTCCCATTTGCTTAGAGCAGAATCAGATTATCTCTGCACCCAATTTACCAGAAGTCAATTATTTAGTTAAATCTGTTCCTGTTGTTTAGAGGAGTAATCTCAGAAAGAAAAAACAGTCTCTCAGTTCTAGAAAACTTGTGCAAAGAACCACTTTTCTCTCCTTGATTGGATCAAATTGTACAAATCAATAGTTTAATTATATTATATGGAGCCAACACTTGGATCAGTCACTCTGACAGAAGCATGACGAGCAGTAGGGTTATTGTCTTCACAGTGCCAGAAGTTCTCAAGGACCCCATTCAAAAGAACACTTAAGGATGCCTGGAGACAGAAACTATTCTCCAAAATCTCCCAGCTGTGAAAATTATGTATCTCCTGGTTCCCAGAGACACTTCTACCTGGCTATAACACCCTACAGTGCATGTTCAGTGCTCAGCAAGGAAGAACTGCAGGAAAAGACTGAAGGAGCTAGAGCTGACTTATTTCCCTCAATGTCCAGGGTGAAGGAAGTAATCAGATCTGCCAGAATTATAATTTCAGGCAAGAATACATGCTCTCTTCAAAGGTCAACAGCATTTGGGGAATGCCAAAGGCATTCCAGAGCCACAGCCACTGGAATAAGATTTTTTCACGCCACAATCAAAGCACTGTTAGGCTTGCAAGCTTCTGCCTTGGCTATATTCATTTATGTATACTCAAATTGTTTTCCTCTGAAATTTGGTATCTTTTGCCTGACCCAAGCAGCCCATTCTACAGTGATAAGTGTCAATGAGCCTTGAGCTCTCTGACCAGCCAGGTATGAGCACATACAGCAAGCCTCCAGTCCAGAACAACTCCAAACAGAGGTTTACAAGCTAGGTACATCTGCTGGAACTGGGTTTTGGAACCGCAAATACAAGGTCTTTAAAATTATTTTTGTGTGCTTTTACACTTAAATCACTTTGATGAAAAGTGTTACATTTGCAGGCCACTTTGCTTGTGATTTAGCATCTCCGGGTCTTTCCTGCTACTACAATGTATTTTTTTCAGGGAATGTAAGGAAAGTCTTTCCTAAATAGGAAAGACACCAGCATAAGAGTTGTCGCTACTGGACATTCAAATGAGCAGTTTTCAAGATTTGCCTTTGTTCTGCAGAAGTTCTGCACTGCATATTATTTTTAAGTATGCAACCAACCATCAACACAGCAGGACATAATTTTTAAAGACTCCAAAGGAGACAAGCATGTCAATAACCCAGGAATCAAAAGAAGACTCATACAGAATACACAAGAGATCAACCCGGGGGGTTGGGGGTGTAAAGTATTCTACAGAAGAAAAATTAACACTCAAAAAGGAGAGTTAAACTAACATAAGGGTTTGCAAGGAACTGTAAGAGTTAATGCTCTCTCCCTCCATTAAGCACATCAATAGTGTTCTTTTCCTAATGAGTTAACCTCTTATTATTCAAGTTTAATAGGGACATATTTGTTTAACCCTATAGCCTCAGGAGTCAGAATTTCCTGGTGTTAATTAGATGGTGTATATGCAGACTCTTTGCTAGCGATGTGACATGGCAATTCCTGCCAAACCTTGAAACCAGGAATCACCAGCAAGCCTTGGTCTGCTTGACAGAAGAAATATACTTGAAGGTTGTAATTCCCCACAGTTCCTGAAGTCCAAATCCTGCCCTCATTGCAGGGGAGTGCAGAACAAGCTTGGCACACGTCTTACTTCCTACAGCTAGTTCAGACTTGTGCAAATTGAACAGGCATGATGATGCCAGGAGAGCTCTTCCCAAACAGCAGGGCAGCATTGCTGTTCCTTTGTCAGGAAAGGGAAGTGATCCAGACAGATCACACACCAGTGCAGAAATTCCACCTGGGACTTTGTATTTTAAGCGCATAAGGAAGGGACTGTGCACACACAGCACACTCTGCCCTGCTAAAACAACCCTACCTGGAGTTTTGTGGTTGGTTGGCTGTTTTCTTTCCAGAGAGAGTTGTTTAGTACCAAGCCTCTCAGGAAGTGCAGGACCCCACTCTAACAAGAACTACAGCAACACCACAGGCTGCTGCTTTAAGCCAGAGGCCAGGCCAGGGGATCAGGAACCACTAACTACCTCACAAAGAGCAGGGAGTACTTGTGGCCGGTATCAGCTCTGACTTGGGACAGAGCTCCTCTCTACACATCCCAGCTACTTCACCTAGCAGTACTGAACAGAAACAAGAGATGCAAGGGCTTAGGGATGAAGACTGTGACCCACCTCTCCTCCAACAGCCTGCTGGATGAGATAGGACATATCCCTTCACTTCTCCCATTCTTCAAGTCTTCTATGCAGTAGAGACACCCAACCCTTTGCAGAGAACTGGCTTTGTCAAAGCAGACAGGCAAAGCGCAGGGTTTCACATCCACCCATTCTTACCCTTGCAAGCAATCCCCATCTGACCCTCTGCCCACCCTGTGTGGGGCCTGAAGACACAGTTCTTGTGTTTCCAAGGACCTACAAAACAGGAGAAGGCCCAGCAGAGCAAGGTGCCGCAGGTCCGTGTTTCCAAGATGTCTGGGCAGCATGACTACTGCCCTCATACAGCCTGCTGAGCAGGGGATGGACACACAATCCCAACGGACACGTGAAAGTGGGTGCACATGGGACATGCAAACATACACCACAGACAGTGTTGCAGAAGGCAAGGAAATACATTTAGCCCCTCAGAAATCTCCTCCCTTTGTTTTTTTGCAGATAAAAAGCAGACACCTTGGTAAACACAGGTATCTTCAGAGCTAAGGTTACCCTGGTTGTTCATTTGTCTGATGATCGTGCAGGCCCAGAAGAGCACAAATCCTATGACAGTAACAGGACAGATGTATGAATATGCAGAAGGGTGGATACACAGGCGTAGCAGCTCCCTCAAAGGTGATTTCCTAAAACTAGCCCCTCACTTATTGTTATCCCAACAGAGAAACATTAGGTCACAAGTTGGGGGCAGACACGCGATAAATATTCTATGTTTTTTTATTTCCTGATGCAAGTCACAGGTTGTTTAAACAAAGAACAACTTGTCTCTGGTAGCATCACTGATTCAGCATCTCCCCTCCACCTTAACTCTCTGCTAAATCTGGACACTCAAAAGGAAGGAGGCTATCTGCAGCAACACGGTGGCTAGCAGGAGGCTGAATTTCCACTTCATAATAGGATATCCTGAAATCACAGCAAAGGAGAATGAGTTTCTACTAAAATAGGAGATCAGGTCCATTTGCCTCCAGTACACAAGGACACATGAACTCGGACCTTCTCTGGATCACAGAAGAAGCTGTACTTAACTCTGAAAGCCAAACTACACCCTCAAGTTGTGTCCTCCTTTACCATTTTAGGTTGCAGACAGTATCACCCAGGAAAGACAGCCAGAATACACTTAGCACTCAAACTTTGTTTCCCTTCCGATAAATGGAAGGTACACACAGAAATCCCTTTTAATCAAATCATGGAGATGTTTCTGGGTCTGGAAAGGTGAAACTCCTTCAGAGCCCCAGCATCAAAGCTGCAGGTCCAGGGGCCTCCTTGGGATTATCACCAGAAGCCACTGTACTTCCACCCACTTACACATCAGCTGAGCCTACCATTGCCCTACTATTTCCATCCTGCTTATTGCAATGAATAAATATATCAGTAATTAACAGGAAGAAAGACTATGATCGCTTCCCTGTGAGGAGAGGCTGAGAGAGTTGGGGTTGTTCAACTTGGAGAAGACTCCGAGGAGACCTGATTGCAGCCTTTCAGTACCTAAAGGGGGCTTATAGGAAAGATGGGGATAAAGTTTTTAACAGGGCCTGTAGCAATAGGACAAGGGGTAATGGTTTTAAACTAAAAGAGAAGAGGTTTAGACTAGATATAAGGAAAAAATATTTTACACTTAGGGTGGTGAAACACTGGAACCGGTTGAGGTGGGAGATGCCCCGTCCCTGGAAACATTCAAGGTCAGGTTGGATGGGGCTCTAGGCAACCTGATCAAGTGGAAGATGTCCCTGCTTACTGCAGGGGTGTTGGACTAGATGGCCTCCATGGTCCCTTTCAACTCAAACTATTCTATGATTCACATTTCTGTAGGGCCCTTCCTCCAAGGACCTTGTTAACAGCACAACAGCCTTGCAAGAACCATTGTTGTCCCATTTCACAGATATGGCACTCCACCACATCCAGCAGTGGAGTGCCTCCTCCGAGGTCCCTGGAACAACCCACCAACAGAGGCTGATGCTGATGCTGAACACCCATGCTCTACCCACTAGACTGCACTTCACTTAGGGGAAAAAAACCGCCAACAGCACAGGCTGCATTCACAGACACCTTTAGAGCAGTAATTTCCTCCAAAGCCCTCTTCTTGTGCGAGAAGCAGGTCCCTTTTTGTTGTACAACACTGAAAAGACCATATTTTCAGGGTGGTGGGCAAAGCTGAACACAAGGGGAAAGTGGTTATTTCTAAATAACCATATACCCATGCATGGCTTGTGAACCATGGTTAATTTAATACCCACACGTGCTCATTAGAGCTATTCAGGCGCTCACTGCAATCAGCTTGTTTACACACTTATCAATGACAACTTTCAGATTATTACTTTAATTAAGAAAACCCCTTTATTCGTTGGGATTATATTACCAAAACACTTTCTTTTCCACTGGGGGAAAACCAGCACTTAGAGGACAACAACGAGCCAGTCAGTATAGCTGCCACTTGCGATGTGGCGCTCATGCTTCAAGGAGAAAGACACCGGGAACCAACATCGGATGCCTCCACCATCAACAGCAGAAGACAGGACTGTGCTGACCCAGGACAGGCCAGATGTTGATTATACAACCCACAGTCAGTGCCCAATAAGTTTCACAGCAAATCCTGCAGGACTCGCTCACTTCTGAAGGAATAACCTGTCAGCAGAGGGCCTGCAGTATCTTTTGAGCGGGTCCTGGTACTCCTGGTACTTTCTGGGTGCCCTACAGCAGCATGTCACAGAAATGCTAAAACTCAGCTACTGTCCACCTGCCAGGCAGGACATGGGCGATAAGCAGGAGCTGCCCTTGAGTGGAGACGCCCTTGTTGCTTTCCCGCCTCCACACAAGGGGACAAAGGCCCCACAGTGCTCTGAGGAACCAGATGGCACCACACCATTGGTCAGAGGGGCACTGCTGGCCATTTGGGATTGGCTGGCCAGGACAGATGGCAGCATGGGATTGGTCAGGCACAGCCGAGGCCCTCAGTGGGGACCACAGCCTTTCTGACTCCATGTGCCAGGGCTCAGTTGCCGCACCCTTGCTGGCTCCATACACAGCAGCTCTCCCATATACCTCCACTTGGGCACTTGTCCCAAAGGGGCTCCCACAGGCACGTGGAAGCAGCAGTGACCCCCAGGCCTGGCCCTGTCACCGGGTGCCTCACAGCAGGGATGCGCTCCCCACATCCTAGCCTCATGCCCACCAGCCCCACAGAAGTTTATACTGGGGCACCAGATCCTCAAAATCTGTTACAGGTGCTCCCCAGAGGCTCTGGCTCAGGAGAGAGCCAACCAGTAATGCCAACAGCACCAGGGGCTGCGAGGAAGCCATCCAGGAGCCATTGGTGCCCAACATCGACCAGTGCTGCTTGCGCAGGCCCCGGCCACAGACCTCGGCACCGACCGCCTGGTGACCTGCCAGCAGATGACAGTTTAATACAAGCTGACCTGATTTTATCATAGTAATAAAATAATTCCTTACAGATCTTGTTAGACACCAAGTTCACAACAAAACTGCCTTTAAGTCAAAATTATCGTCCGATTATTTCAGCTGAAGCAGGACTCAGCTGCAAATGAAAAACTGATTAACAACTGGTTAACTCCAGCAGCATTTCGTAACATCCTCAAGGACCATCTCTCAGTGGCATGATGTGTGACATTATTTCCCAGGAGGGGATTTTAACATTGTTACCATTTTATAGAGCTACAAAGACAGCGTTAATAAAATGCATAATTGGAATTTACCTCTCTTTTCATGCTAAGCAGCTATAAAAATTTTGCACTGTCTGTCCTAAATATCTTTTGTATTCTATGGCTATAACTGGTTCCCCAAACAAGTTTTAAACTGACACATAAATCAGGGTATTTCTTTAGTGACTATTTCTGTAAAGGCAGTCAAGTTAATCTAGGTTATGGCATCTGACTACAAAGTATCCTACAGATTGCTTTTATACATTTGCCAAATACTTTCCAAAATGCAGCATGGAATAAGTAATAGATAAAGAACAAACTCTGAAAAACACTAAAAAATAATATTTGTCTATTTTTTCCAGCTCAACAACTCTTCTGTGTTTTTTTCCCATACGCAGTTCCAGTTTTCCAGTATTCATCTCAAAATCCACTTTTTCCCCCTTCTTCAAAATTAAAACCTCAGATAGTGACACGAGGAGATTCTCTCACATTCTCAGCAAAGTGTAATAACAAGTTGTTGAAAGAAGAAACTTTGTTTGAACTGGTGTGAACGAAGGCATCCAGCTCTCAGAGCAGGCGCTGCACAGTCTGCATATGAGCAGGAGTACTCCAGCCAGCCACCAGCACCTCTTCAGTCCGATTTTCCTCTACATGATCCAAGGCTTGTTCTACAAGCTACAAGACAGAACAAGCTAAATCACTTACACCATTTCTTCACACTCCTTTCATTTCAATTTGTACTCATCTTTAATGCTGACACAGAAGTCATTGAACTATCTGGGCAAATTGTGCACACTGCTTCCCTGAACAACAGCTTGGATTTGGCAGTAAAACATCCCCCGATTTTATTTCTCTCCACACAGAGTCACTGCTCCAAAGAATTCATATCCCAAGGGAGTGAGCCAGAGCCCCCAGAGCATCAACTTCCAGAGCAAATGACTTTATATTAATAAGAATTACATCTATTCTCTGTACAACCAAGCTCTGTCAAAACCTCTTTCCAGGTTACTAGTAGGTGGCCACAGAGTCATTTGCAAACATATGTCTCTGCTAATAATTCAGGAGGAGATCCTGCAGAAGCTCACCAGCAATAACAGGTCTGTAGCAAGGCCCAGAGCAGATGCAGGGCTGCCTTTCAGAGCCAGATCTGTCTCCAGGAAGTGTCCTAGACCTACTAGCTCTAGCCCATGACCCGTACAGATACTCAAAGTTCTTTTAATTTTTATCCCATTCCTGGGATCAGGGCTTTGCCCTGTCCATAAAATTACACATGCACCCCCAGGTTAAAGAGCATTGAGTAGGGGCAGGAAACCTGTGAATCCTCTTCCTCCCTGCGAGGCAGGAACTTTGCACTGAAGGTCACCTGCCTGCTCTGGCAGGTGCTGCTGTGAGGGCTGGCATCCAGCTCTCCTGCTGCCAAGCTGCTGTTCCTAGAGGAAAAGGAATGCGCATTGGTTGTGAAAAGACAGCATACACTTGCTGGTGTTTTATGCCTACAGAGTCCTTGGTAGATGCAGAACTTAAGCAGCTTCTGAAAACTTCCCAATTCTTTGTCTGCCAGGTAGGAGGAGAGGAGGAGTGGGTTGTCATGACCGAGGTACAGGAGTCTTTTGACAAAGAAATCCTTCTTCGTGGAGTTCACTAGTGTATAGGAAATAGCCCAGGATCTGTAATTCTGGTATCGTTCCTCTGAAAGGGTGAAGAAACACCAGTCTGAAGACTGGCCAGAACAAAAAAAAAAACCCAAACATAAATATAACCCCCATTCCACAACAGCACTGCCCAAAATAGCCTCTGCTGATCCAGTCTGCTTCTCCCAATGCCAACGGGAGCTCTGCCATCCACTTGGATGTGATCAGGACTCAGCTCTAGATAACTGCCTCAAGTGGAAACCACAGAACATGCGCTGCAACTGAAGACACTGGAACTGCACAATAGAAATAGAAAGCTATGGGCCAAATTCTGTCACCTTTATCCAACCCTCCTTCCTCCACCTCAAGCAAGAACAATCCTGGCCACTGAAACAGCCGGTTTGCTGCCCAGCAGATTCTTGGTCCTTGACGCTGGATACCCGGGATTTACAAGCCATGTTTAGACATAGAGATCAGTCTCTAGGCAGGATCACCCAAGGGCACATCAAGTGAGGCAGCCCAGCACTGATGACACCGATTAAGTGTACTCAGAGAAGTCAGTCAACCAGCAGGAGCCTAAACCCGTGCTGGCACAGCACTGGCACCAATGCCAAGTGCAGCTGGAAGACTAAAACCCAGGCAGCTCCTCCAGCATGAGAAAGGTTAGATGCTCTGAGCACTTGCAGTGCCCCAGATGTCAGAGCGGATCAGTGGTGGCAGGGGCAGGGGTGCTGCGATCCTGGGTTAGGGCTGGATAACAATGCAGGGCACAGACAGAGCAGGGGCTGGTCATTAAAGCTTGAATAGGCAGAAAGGAAAAGGAATCTCCTAATCATTTCCTTTAGCCATCTCAGCTCCCCTCCCATCCTTTCCCCCCTCCTGGCCTTTTGAAGATGCTTGCTAATAAGTGTTAACGAGTTGCCTGACAAAGGAGGAGGGGGAGGGGGAAGACACTGGTGAGGAAGAAAAGGGACCAGACAGAAGTCTGTGAATGCCATGGCAAATTCTGGATGTAAAGAATCCCTGGGACAGGACCCCCATCCCTGGCAGGCCCATTTCAAGAGCTGACCTCTCTGACTGAGTTTTTATTATTTTTTTTAATGTATTCATTTTGGTTTTGCACACCACGTCTTCTTTCCTTTCCTCCAGTCCATCCGAGACATGCCTGCAGCTTGCACACACCAGCTCACCACTGTGTCAGTGCTCCTGCCTTCTTCAATTCCACCACTTGGTTTCTCTCTCTCTCTCCCCCTCCATTTCAGATTTCTCTGAGGTGAGCCACTACACAGCTGTACACACTAAAACACCCTGGGCTGCCCTGTTTACTCTGTCCTTTCTGCCAGCCACGAGAACACAACACTCCCACAGCCCAGGCAAAAGACTCACAGAATACTCTCCACATCAGCAGCTGCTCCTTGCACCTTGGAGGATTCACCAGCTTTACCAGATTCACCCCTTGCAACCTTAAGTGTTGGTATTCCCGCTCCCCACAGCACTCCCACCACAGCTTCCTTTTGGAGACAGGCTGCTGCTATTCCTCTGCCCCTCTGGGAATCATTCATTTCATTAGTATTTCACATTACTTTTGCACTGGACCAGCAACTACAGAAGGCTGTGAGACAGCAGAGAATCAGGCCCATCATCTTTTCCCATAGAGAGTTTCTCTCAGACAGCTTCTAGGCATGGCTCTGTTTGCACAGCTCCATCACCCAGGCTGACTAACCTGCATTCACAGTGGCGAACTGCAGCACTAAAATAGGATGCCACAGAGCCTGAGGACCACAACCACTTCACTCTCACCTTTGAGAGGGGAGCCTTTCATTGCAGTGCAGCATCTCAGCCCCTTTTAGAAGCACCACCAGGACTCTAAGGAAGAGTGCAAAGCATGGTTTGTCTTACCCAAGCCTGTAACAAGAGCCTGAGACACAACTCCTTGCAACCAAAGTTCCCAAGCAGCAAGAGTGCCTCTCTAGTGAGCCCTCCTCCTGACACAGTCTTTTATACAGCCCCCCCACCCAAAACAACCAGTTCATTTCTCCCAGCGGGTCCATCTCTACTCTCCTACAAATCACTACCTGCTGCACAGGCCTTCCTCTGGTTGGTGCCAAGGGTTGATTAACTTCTTCTCTGCCAGCCACTGGAGGTCTGGACCAGCTTGTGACAGCCCCATCTGCATTTCCTCTTCCCACTGCCTCTAAGATGATAAAGGTCTCTCCCTGCCATGAACACATATGGGGCCCTGTCTACAGAAGAAGGTCATCTGTCTCTTCACTTTATTTGGCAGACCATTGCCCTCATTTATATTCGTAAAAGAAAATCTGAATTTCCAAACGTAAGAAGTGGTTCAACGTAAAATCTCAGCACTGAGGAATCTCCCCCACCTGCAGCTGTCCCTATTGACCACAGATCTCTCCCCAGTTCTTGTGCCAGCAGAGAGGAGGTGAAGCCAGACTCACTCCTGTTATAATGCCATTAGCAGATGTTTGTGCCAGCTGAATCCAACCTCAGCAGAGTTACAGTTAAAGAGTAAATGACTTTGACTCATAATTTTGTTTCCCACAAAGTACAACTGAGACCCTCAACATATGGATGTTTCTTAAGGAAGTGATTTTCTGAAAACAATAGTGAACTTGAAGAGATGACAATGCCTCTTTAGCGGTTTGGCTAGTAGAAGAAGGTTATCAAGTTGTCCCAGCAAAAAAAAAAAAAAAAAAAAAAGTGAACTCAGAACTAGACATTGAATTTGAATTGCCAGAAAACCATTAATTTAGTATCTAATCAGATCATTGTGTTTTTCCTCATTCATGCTCAATTCATCAAGAAAAGTGGTTCATTAATCTAAAGAACTAGGCAAAAAATTTATTTATTGACTACTCTGTTTTATTGCCAAATCCTACTGTATTATACTTCAGTTTTATGTGCATTATAATAAAAAGCATGTGTGAATTCTCATATTTTAAAACAGTTGTGCATCCGTGTGGTTTGAGTTAATGCTTTTGAAAACATCGTCTCCACACGATGCTATCTGAAAATAGAATCTGCCTATGATAAAACTTTAACTCTTGAGATGTGGTATAATAGCACTTTGGGGTAAAAAGAAATCCATTTTTGGAAAAGGGACTTTAGCTGTGTACGCAGAAAATATCAAAAAAAACCCAACTTCTGAGGAGGCAAAGTAAAGAGTATTACATGGACCGATTCACTGCAGTACAAAACAATCTCACCTCCACTGAGAAGAAGAAATACTTTAGACACTACAGTATAGGAAAAAGATGGCAGTCCCAGACAGGTTGAAAGGCCTCAATAATTAATCCTTAACCAAGAAGGGAAAAAAAAAATTTCAACCCACGTACAGGCCAATATTATTATACAGTTGCATGTGAGTACTGTACGCTGGGAAACTGGAAACATGCTGTTGGCAAATGGCAGAATTAATCTCTGTATTCTTCATATATCATGAAGTCCACAGTTGCAGGAGGATTATGAAACAAACACTTGTTCCCATTTAACTGAGTCCATTTATTGACAGTAAATATCAGCAGCAGAGATAAGAATAATATCCAGTTTGTATTTTTCAGGATGCCATCAGAGAACAAGACCTCCTGCAAATAATGAAAAGAAGATGAAGATAAATGAAGCTCTAAATATTTGTGCAACATAACATTTACATTACTTACGTGCTGAAGAGCAGTACTTATGTCAGTTGATGGGTATGATTTTAACCATTTGTATTTCCATATTTTTTAGACTAGCTCTGTGTACTTCGAGGATGCGCTAATGGAAGAAGCAGCATGTTTACAATGCTCAGCATCTGTCATATAAATAGAAGTGATACACCATCTTCATTTGCTTCACTGGTAACAGGTGTTACCATCTCCAGTTTTCACCAAAGGTCAAATGCAGCTTTCTTAGAAATCCTGAGCTCTATTATGCTATCAGACTTAAATGCAAATGTTTTTTTCCTGCTAAGGGAGAATTCTGTTTAACAATCAATGTCACAATATGGCCTATTGTTAGAACAAATTACCCAGTCCTTTAATTACACAGCTATCTTTCCATGAGCTAGAAAAAAATACCCCCAATTACATACACATACTAAGTAACCTGTTGTTGCAGTACTGCCAAAATGAATGGTGATGTAAAACACAGTGGTGTAACTCCTCTGGTTCTCCTGAAGTTAAACCAGGATGCTTTAGGCCCATTTGTCAAGGAAGTCAGTGCTCTTCTTGGGTGACTGATTTTTAGGGACAATTCCTAAGTAGTTGTTTTATTCTGAAGTTGCTCACCCTGCCCTCCAGGGACAAGAGTCTGGCTTGAATTAGTATTTGTGTCCAAGCAGTGGGAGTCTGACTCTGTTGTCCTCCTGTCCTGAAGTGCAGAATCGGTGCCAAATCACCATCCTGATGAGCTTGTTTGGTTGTAGCACCTACACACTGTAGTCATGGACATCCTTCAGCTCAGCTTCTCAACTCTCTTTGCATATAAAACAAAAAATCCTGCAATTAAGGACCAGAACCTGGAGCTTCCCCTTCCCAGGAGAGACACCTGGGCTTCTGAGTCCACACTGGACCACACCCCGAGGCTCCAGCAATTTTTAGAGGTATTACATTTATGAACTTCTTAGCAAACCATCCATCGCACAGTGACAGAAGCTCCAGTCCCCGGTGACATTGTGTCAAAGCTTCAGTATGCTTCAAGTGAGCCAAAATTACACTCAGCCATACAAAACACAGTCATCTTCAGAATATTTCTGGGTAGTCACAAAAGAAACAGCACACATCCTTTTTTTGTTGTTTTCAAATGTTAGACTTTGTTATTCAACCCAAACAGCTGCTAAAAGGAACCCAACGTTTCATATGTAAAGAGCAGGACAGAAAGTGGATTACAACTTTAGAAGAATGGGGACCTCATGAAAAATGAGTGTATGGTTCCCCCTGTGACAAAATTTGAGAACTCCAGCAAAGCCTGGATACCCTTCTGTCATGTCTGGTTACCTCTGCTGCACAATATGTCCCCCAAAACACGTTCCTCTTTTGCGCAAATGGAAAATCTTTACTCCTAAACGAATCTAGGGCAGTATCTAATGACACAGCCAAGCAAGCCCAGCACTCTTCTCTTCCACAGGGCATTCAGAGCACCAGATGAACATAGCCGTGGTAAGTCTGCAGGAAGAGGCACAGACAAACACATTTCTGCTGCCCTTCAGACAAGATTACTAGCTGAGACTCAGCACCATGCTACATTAACTCTTCCTGACCAAGGCTGTCCTGGGTTTAACCAGCCCAGAACAGGCAGCAGGAAATGGGGCTGCCTGCACATGCCCTGAGGGATACAGCCAGTACCTAACAAAGACTGCCGTCCATATCAGATCTGCATTCACCAGACTGGAGCTTCCCAAGTGTCAGTGGGGAAGCGGGACCTGCGATACCTTCATCTGATGATTCCCAGCCAGGCTTGCACTAAAAAGTCACATGATGAAAACAAGCTTCAGAATATATCTGATGGCTCTGATGATGTTTCCCTTTGCAACTTCTCTGGTTAAATCCTGCTCTTACGGTTTGTTGTTTGCAATTAAGATACAAATAATTTGCGGGTGTGTATTTCAGCCAATCCAATGTGACAATTGTATGAGAGGATTCACTGTTCGCACAGCACTATTATGCAGTGAGATTGGAGACCTCTGTCACAGCGCACAGCGTCATACCTGAGCAGTACAAATAAGCTCCATCAAATACCTGGTTTTGTCTTAATTAATACGTCTATCCAGCAAAGCAGGGGCCATCAGGAAGATTTAAGCATATACATAAAACTAAGCATACATCTAAGAGCTTTACTGAATATGTGTCCCTTGCAGCCTTGTGATAATCACGTATGTATCTTTGCAGAAACAAAATGTTAATGAGTATTCATCAGAATCCTTTTTGCTTCACATTAAAAATACTCTTTGTGCAAGTGTTCCCAGGAGAACAAGGAAGAGAGGATGGAGATTTCACAGCTCTCTGAAGGCTTTTATACAGCATTCATCCTATTTTGTCCAACTCAATAGCGGCTTCTGCTTCAACCGCAAGTATACATCACCTTCGCCACTACCCCCTAAAAGGCAGATATGGATTCACACTAAAAATGACTGTGATGCAGAGAAACTTGGCTGAGTATCATCATGTAAAAGAGGGTCAGAATAGACTGAGTGGAGGTTGTAAAAGAAAAATGGTGGGCGACCAAGAGTACTCGCACAGAAAAAGAGCAGAAAGCCAAATCCATTTAAATAAGCCCAATGACAATCTCAGACAGAGACTGCTTTTGCATGGGGGCTGCCTGAAAAAGGTTTGGAGTGGGAACAAAAACTGATTCTTGATGTTTTGCTTACTGTAGTGTCCAGGAGCTTGTGCATCTTTTCGGTGAAGACGTAGAATCGCATCCAAGTAATTTCTATTTCCCCTCTTACCAGCATACAATCTGCATGCCCCAAGTTTTGACAAACCACCTGCCTGAAAAGCAGTGACACTCCAGAGAAGGCAGCCAGAGCAGCTGCTTTCCCTCAGCAAGCAGAAGTGATATTATGACTGAAGCTAAAGACACGGCAGCCAAAGAAAGTCTGCTCCTGGACTTCAGGTTCATGCTCACACTTTAACAGGTTTCAGTGCAAATCTAAGGCCATATGGTGTCCTTGACTCCACTGTGTCAAGTTTTACTGGGTGGTCAGCAGTGTGACACCATCCCCTGGCACTCAGCCATATCCTGGGGCTTTTCAGCTCTTCTCAGACATTTGGGTCCCATAAAAAGCAACGTTTGTTAGCCCTGGCTGCGGAGGCTCCCTGGGGAATGCCCTCCACCACCCTTCCCACGGCAGGCACCCTGCATTCTCCAGCTCCCAAAGCCACCTTCCAGTACACAGAAACTCGAGTTTCCTTGAGTTTCGGGCTTTGGGCTTGAATTAACGGCCGCGACTCCCCTCTAGTTCTTCTGTGACAGTCACCTGGGAAAATGCATCATTGGAGCAAACACTCCCCAAATCTCTGAAGATTTTTGTTTACAGTCTAGCAATGCAAAAAGATTTTTGAATAATCTCCCAGCCAAAGGAGCAAAGAAACACAGGTACTAATGCAGCACCAGAAAGCACTTGTCTGAACCAGGCACAGCTCCGATCCTAAAGGCTGTCACCACAGCACGGTGTGAGCAAAGCAACCAGCCCACTTTGTACAGATCTGCTTCTCAAACAGGAGGAGTGCAGCCGCTGCTGGAGGGATTTAGCAGCGCTGGTGTTTGCTGTCTCATGTCACTCCCCGAAGCCAGGGCTCGGACTTCCCAGGCCTGTCTCCTAACTGCGGGAGCGCGGTGCCCTCCCGAGCCCTCCCCACCCCTCTCTCAATGCCCTAAACTGACTGAGGAATTAGATTTGTGGAGTGAACTCAGTTGCTTTTGATCTCTATTCAAGGTGCCATCAAGGGACCTTAATAGGTAGTACCTCAGCAAATGCTTTAAGGCCTGAAACCGTCATTAAAGAAACTCCTGATTCTCACACTTGTCTGAAAGAATAGAGGAGCAAGCCGGCTTCAAATGCCTGTTGACAGATGGGAAGACATATGGACTATAGGATTGCTGATCTAAAGAGTCAGAGCCATGGTCAGGCTGAGGAAACACACATCTTTATTTTGATGTTGACCTCAAAGGGAAGAGGTCTGAGTCAACAGAAAGGGGAAAGGGCGGAAAATATCACAAGTCTGAGGCCAGGATTGCTTTGAACTTGGGGACAAATACACTAAACAGTACCAAGTTGACAAAAAGGCTTCCTGACACTCCATGTCTACAAATTTAGCAGTCTGACCCATATAGCTGCTTGATGCGTTTTCAGTAACGAGCCGAGTGAGGATCAGTAACGCTGGTGCAATCTCCTGTGGCACCCAGAAGTTTGTCATTTCTTCCAGTGCCAGCTATTCACAGAGCTCCGGCACAGAGCAGGATGGAGGCACACGGGGGCAGCGCCCGTGATCCTTCTGCTGGACTTTGGGGAGGTTATGGAAGTACAGGATCACCCTGAGCCACAGATCAGTGGATCTCTGCAGATCATTTCTCCTCGAGTCCTGTATTTGTTTCTGTACTGGCTCTATATGGGAAAACGTACGGCCCCATCTCAACTCATTAACATTGCACATAGCATTTTCTATAAAACTCCCCCTGGGACACTTAACTGTATTCCTTTCCAGCACTGAAAAAATGCTCAGGATAAAGTTTAGACATTTGGAGCCTTCTGCTGAATTTAAATTGCTGTGCGAGGAATCCATGAAACAAATGAAGGGACAGATATCCTATTGTCTTCCCAGAAAAAAGCGGGACCTTTTAGTTCGCTGTCTTTCTTCGTGTCGTCTTTTTATCACAAGTGTGCACTGATGAAACTATTTTAATGCAGTCTGTTCCAAGAGATTAAATTGAATGTCTGTGTAGAGTTTCAGAGCTCAGCAGCAAAGCATGGCAGCTTCGTTTCACATCTCCGGGACACTAGGCTGGCATAAAAATAATTGCAGACTCAGAAACGATCAAGGAATGTATCCTGGCTGCAACAGATGCTGTATTAAAAGGAAAGACAAAAGCCAAAGTGCATAATGAATTTAAAAAGATTTCTTTATCAAACATGTCATTTGTTTGAAGGACTGAATTGCTGGCATCAGATGTGGCAGATCAGCTTGTTACCAAAGTGAAACATGAGGACGGCTATGCAATGGCAATTGATGAGTCAATTGAAATCACTGATGTTGCCCAAATGTGCATCTTCATTTAATGTGTCAATGGTCAGAAGTTAACCAAAGACCTTCTGTTTTTGTCACCACAGAAGCAAACCAAAGGCTACAAAATACGGTGTGCTAATGCTGAACCTCAGAGGCCCTAATATACTTAATGGGAGCTGACGCTCCAACTAAGGTTGTCTGTGAAAAATAATTTCTGACATACCCCTAACAACTGAACTCAGGCTCGTGATCATCAGAGACTTGTCCATCAAACCGCTCTCTGAGATGCATTAAAAGCAAGATATGAAAATGGCATTAGATTACCCAGAAACACAGTTGTCTGTCTAAAGGTGACACCTATTCCTTGAGCTGATTATTTCAGCTTTCTCTTTATGGGAATGTTGTTAAAGGGAACAGTTTGCTAGAGTACTCAGGTGGTTTGTTGATGGATAAAAATACAAATAATGCTTGGTAAAAATAGAGAAAGCCATTTTCAAAGCTCTTCCCCCATCCAAAATAAAAACAAAACATGGAGGGGGGGAAACTCAACACCACAACATATTTCTTCCATCCTACCTAGACACTTCTAGGCTACTTGGACAGGATTTCTTGGGTTTGATATACCAAGACTAATAATCTTGTTGAAAAATCTCAACGAGGTTGAATTTTCATACTTTAGAAACCCAGAGCAAGAAAGCAAAAAGGGTGACTTTATAGAAGCCAATTTTCAACAGAAGCACCCCTCTGGATTTTTCACTAGAGGAAATAGCAAACTGACCGAGAGAGTGTAAAGTCTCTCTTAGGCTCTTTGGGGCATATTTTGAAGATTTTACTGCAGAGAGGCAAGTCTCCTCTGAGCTTGGTAAATAACTCCCTGGCTAAACTCGCTGAGAACATGCAGGCAGATTTAACTAGTCAGGAAAAGCTTTCAGTGTGGTTTGCTCTACGGGCTGCAACCGCTTCTGCTTTTTTCTGCCCCGAGATTTCCACATCCCCTGCCGATGGAGGCAAAGGGGAGCTGGAGGTGAGCAGCCTGGGGGTCTCCGGCTGGTGCCCACAGGGCCGACCCGGCAGCGGGAGAAGTTGCTCGGTGCCTAACGAGATGGAGAGAAGGCCCCACGCCTCTGCCCGCGACCAGCATGCAGCCTCAATCCAGCTGCAGCACGATGCCTAGTAAACGCTCTGGGATTTGTTAAAAAAGAAGCTTTACTAATACGCTGAAGATGACAGACCTCAAGTTGTCATATATTAAAATGGTGTGTACATTCCTTCCTCTGAATAACCAATAATGGGACAAAAATCCTTGCCAACTGCAGTCCGTCCCTCCTGCCAAGGATTGTTTGAGCTCGGCTCATCCCGAGTGCCCCCATTGGGATCCAGATATAGATTAACACAGTTCTGAAATGCACAAGGGCCACAATCATGCAAGGCTTGATCCAACCCAGACTGGAGTCCGTGGAAAGGTCGGCATTGACGTAAGTGGATTGAGAGCAGCACCATCGCGCCTGCTGCTGAGAAACCAGCCCTGGTCCCTTCATCGCAGCAGGACCCGGGCTGCAGCCTCCAAGAACGGAGGGGAGCTGTGGGGGAGCAGGAGGGCAACAACAGCTTCCTGAGGTTCCCTCTGGTCCTGAGCCCAGTGGGCACGAAGCTGCCTGCAGGAAGCCAGCCCGCTCCTCCCCCTCACAGCTCAGGTCTGGATTGCCAACGGGCTCCATCACCGGCCACGTCCCACAGCCCTGGCACAGGAACGGCGCCGGCGATGCCCGTGCACCGCACCCGGCCAACAGCCACGCTTCATCCCGGGAGCCAGAGCTCGTGTTGCACGGAGGGTACCTTGCCCTAAGCACCACATACTGCTTCCCTCCGGGCAAATCCCGCCCACGTCTCCAGGGGCTCACACACTTTTGTGGGGGCTCTGCCTGAACAGCCTGCAAATGCAAAAGGCTCAGCTGGGTGTATTCACACGCAGGGACAAGGAGCAGCTCCTCGCCGCTGCACCAGCCTGGCCTCCTTTCACTCCCCTGTTCCTCCTTCGCCAACCGGCATCTCTTTTGTTCCTCCTTTCCTCATTCCCACGTTTTTGTGCTGCCCTCCCAGGCATCCCCTGCTTTACCCGACAGCCTGCCCTTCCACGCTGTTCTCCAAGTTTACTTCCCAGCCATCATTTCTTTGGGATTTGCTGCAGTCACGGGAGCAAGAATCGAAATGGGGAAATACCAGTCTTGGGGCCCTCTCCCTCCCCCAGTGTCTGGTGCTGGGACAGTGCTAGTAGGAGACTGTACACGCCGAGGGGGGCAGCATTCATGCACGCACTAGCCCCCAGCTTGGGGCCTTCTACTCTATCACAGCAATAAAAAAACTGCCCATTCAAGTCCTTTGTCTTAAAGATTTCCATCCTGGCTGCAGCAAGTGCAGATTTATTGGTGGGAGCAACTGCAGGAGGAATAGCAAACAGCACGCGCGTGCGTGCCTATGTGCCAGCGCAGGGGATGCCGTGCCTCTACTGAGCGCGGCAGAAATGCACGACAGTCGAGATTAAATATGTGACTAATACAAAATGGGCTTCTTGGTGCATTAAAAAAAAAAAAACAAAAAAAATTGCCATCTTCTTTAATGGCATACACAGCACAGTCAGGGCGTTGTGGGGATGCACTGATGGGGGACAACCGAAGCCAAGAGAGACGGCTGACTACACTGGATCCGAGGAATCAGACACCTGCCTTGTTATGAACAGTGATGCACAGCGTGGCCTCTGCTTTCTCACAGGCCTCCACTCACACAAACTAAATTGCACAACCCGTATCCACCGCTGTCCGCTACCGTCCTATTTAAAGGCGCAGCCTCACACCCACTGCAAGAGCCCAGCCAAGGGCAAACCCCAGCCTTCCCACCCCAAACTTCCCACTGCAGCCTCCCAACCCTTCCACGGAGGCACACAGAACGCTCCGACACTTGTTGACACTTCAAAATAATACGTTAATAATGATAAAATTAGCAGCTGCATCTTTTTTTGACTTCCGTAAGAATTTTGCCGGAGAAAAGATGGCAGGACACGACTCCAAACACGTTGAGTGACATCTTGTATTTTCCAAACCATCCTTAGATTTTTCATAACATCTAGCAAGCAAGTTGCTGACAGAAGCAGGATGGTTCCCTGTTAGTTGGGCAAGAATACTTTGCGATTCAGTAGAATACCAAATTTGGTAGAATGTCTTCCACTTTGGTAGAAGATATTACAAACAACTGTGCATTTTAACACGTTTTCGCATTACGCATCATTCATTCTGGGGAGGGGGTGGTGATAATTTTCTGCAGACAGCTAGCAATGCTTCCAAGAATGAAAATGTTCATCGAAAGATAATGAAACCCAGACATTTACTAACATTTTCATTTTGCATGTTTAAATATTTATAACTATGTTCATAAAACCACATGTTTGCTCTCCTAATGCTCTAGTGATTGTGTTTATGAAATGCAGTATTTCTCCGATGCCCCTTCCTTGCGTCAGCTTCTCTGCCGGCCGCGATCTACTTGCGCTGCGGCACTGACGACGAGCTTTTATGTAAAATACTGTCCGAGATTAAGAACAGAAAATTACTGAAAAGAAGAAAATATATTTTCAGGACGTTAATGTCTCACTGATGCATATGCGCTTTTAAACTTTGTAGGGGGCATTTATGCTGGCTTAATTCTTTCACTGCAATTTATTGTCAGTCTGGAAGGAAACTATTTCTTCCGATAAAACAAAGAAATCTAGAAATGTAGGTGTGATAAAACTATGAAACTGATGTAAACTATTGTTCTCACTAGAATACTTTTTTGCCTAACTTGGATGAAAATTAAATGATGTCAAAGAATTTTGCTTTCGTACTGCAGTTGCTCGAGTCAGTGTTATAAATTTCTAAAAAGCTGATCAAGTGGCCACAGCCTGAAACTGGGACTACGACACTTAGCAGACACAGATGTGAGCCCACTGTGTTCTTCTCCATCCTCTGATTACAAACATCATAGTAGAGCTTACATGGTCCCTTCTGGCATATTAAATGTACAGAGAAACCACGGCTGCAAGGCAGGGCTCAGAGCTCAGCCGTACAGCCAGCGACCCAGAGCAGGTCCCGCTGAAATCACCCACAGCTTTCCATAGGCCCAGTTAAGTTCTTTATCAAATCATAATTCTTAAAATGTCCTGTGTCAGCTTGTAATTTCAAAAATGGCTCTGCAGATTTGGTGGGGGTTTTTAAATTATTTTTTTTAATATCTCCAACCTGAGATTTTTGAAAGGACCAGGGAACTCCTCTGAAATCAAGCCCTCAGCAACATAAAGTGAGAACCAACAGAGCAGTTTTATTTTAATTTCAGCCCAGTGTCCTCCCGAAGGTACAGGGAGTATCTTCGAGGCAGTTTCAACTCCTTTGGTCCTTTGCCTGCCTTCTCCTTCCGCATCAGCAAAGAATAAAAAGGAAACAGAAAAAAAGGTGGCAGATTGCAACGTCACATTGGTATCTCATTTTTAAAATGAGTGGTGCAAAGCCATTAATCGCTCCACTCAGTACACTATTTTAAAATACTTTTTCAGGCCAAGATTAAAAATTAAATATATATTTTACTGCTGCAGTGTTGCCAATTCTTATAACATTATCAATAGCCTAATGTTTAAAAATAGAAATCAAGGTCCAAAATCAGGCAATTACATTAAAACTCAAGCTCCACTTTAAAACACAGGTATATGTCCCTTTAGGCCTTCAGCTGTCACCAAAAAAAAAAAAAAAAAGGCAAAATAAAATCTGGCCAGTGAGGCTCACAGTACTGAAAAAAAAAATAGGGGAAAAAGGAAAACTTTCTTTTTCTTTCTGAATCTTGTCAAATTAAGTAACTCCTTTTCAGAGGTGCCTGGCATGTGATTTTTTAAAATATTTGTGACTGATAGTTTCAGCAAGTTCCTGCAGCATCTTCTTTCTAGTAAACATAACTATTATGGAAAATTATTATTCTGGGGAACATCTGCCTTCCTCAGCACCAGTGAGCAGACAGAGTCCAATCCCTACAAACTCTGCATGCATTGGAGGAACTTCAGTCACATAATCTGCTGCATAGAGATTTTTCTCTTAATTAAAGATAATATTTGAGTCCAAATTTCCTATAGTTAAGACTGAGTTTCTCTCACTGATCTCAACACAAGTTTTACTTTTTTCTTGAGGTTATCAATAATTACTGAGAAGCTCATGTCCATGGATTTAATAGGATGCTAAATGCAAACAAACTAAATGTTTATTTTCAGCAAGAACACAGTGAAGTGGTGGAAATCCTAAATTCAACTGCCTTCTACCAATCCCGGTAAAAAAAAAAAAAAAAAAAAAAAAAACACACACCAAAAAACAAACACAAAACAAATGAAAACAAGGAGAAAAGCAAACAAAAAGAACATCATCTTCTTGAACAAGACAGTAAAAGAATTATGCTATATAAACTATGGAAAGTGGCAAAAATGCATAAAAAAAAAAACCACAAGATTTTGCGCTGGAATAATGTCTTAGTGAAACTGGGAAGAATTTAAAGAAGAGATAAATAAGTAGGTAATTTTGTTTAAAGCCAGTCCTACATGCTGAGTCGCTGCCTCTCAGGCTTTTCTGGCTGTAGCTGTATTCTCTGTGGCACACAAATGCAGCAAGCCCATGGCTAGCAGAAACCAAAAGCCTGACGTTTTCTCCCCTGCTGTGACCCTGCCAGCTAAAGGCCACGTCCTGGCCTGTGAATAAAGCACAACACTCATTTCTGCTCCAAACCCCCCTCCTGTCCCTCTGGAGCACGGGAGCAGTGACAGCCCCGCACCTGCCTGGCACGGCTCTCCTCCGCAAGCAGAACACTTTCC
>NW_010141088.1:0-2347 GCF_000699245.1 Pterocles gutturalis | reverse complement strand
GAACGCCACCCCCCCCCCCCCCCCCTATCCCAAACCCTGCCCATGTTCCCTTTTAACCTGCCCACAGACCAGTTTCTGCCTGAACACTGGAGATGCTGGAAGCCAGGTAGGGCTCAGCCTCCCCGAAGCTTCAGGATCTCTGCCCAGCCCCGTGCTCTGCCGTGACAAGTGCCCAAACAGCCCAAGAGCCATTTTGTATCCCTGGGACAACCACAGGCCCAAACCGGGATTACACAACCCTCTGAAAAAGAACAAAACCATGGGAATAGCCCTATTCCTTATGCTCCTCGGCCATGCAGCCGCCCCAGCTTCCCCAGCCAGCAGGACCGCCGGGGACTTGTTCCTCTCCAAGTGTCCCGGCTGTCCCAGCTCAGGCTGCCTTGCCCAGCACGCACAGGAACGGATCCCCAACGTCCAGGCTGGGTCTCCCTTGAAAGTAACTTCACATATCACCCATTCAATCATTTCAAAGTCAAGCTTTGGCAATTTCAAAGCTGCTGCTATTGAACAAGTTGCCAAAACAACATCATTCAGCTAAACGGGTTTTTTTTTCCCCCCACCCCTTTTTATTAAAGTTTCTTTTCACACAAACGTTTGAAAGGGAGAAACATTACCGAAGCGTTAGCTAAAAGAAAACCTAAGCAGCACACAGCCTCCTTTACCGAGAATAAAAATTAGCACCTTAATATTAAAATATGTCTGCACCTCCTCAGACAGCTGCCTCCCCCGGTTTCTGCAGAGGGTTTTTCCACCGCTAGCACAGAACAGATGTCTGTAAAGCCATCCTAAACCGGCTCCTAGCAAGTCTGCAGGGCAGGTCCTTGCTCTGCCATTCCCACTCACCAACACAAGCTCTTAAACAAGCATTGGCACTGCCTGCAGTTATCTCCAGGTGGGCAGGCACTTGCAGGACACAGCTGATATTCCTAACCCATACAAACGGCACAGCAAGGTTAACCGAATGGCTCCGTTCAGGGGACGTGCAGATTAGTCAGTACAACACAAATTATTTCCTTCTGTACTCTCCACAATAAAATTAGATTTCTGCAAAGAATTTAAGGCTTCCTCTAGAGTTTTACCTCTTCAAAACAAAAGTGCAGCTTTGCAGAGATATTTTCCATATAGTTTGATCATACTAACAGCATAAATAACAGGGATGGTTTATCAAACAGTCATGAAAGTTAGGCTCAGCTAAAAGATCTAGAGTTAGTGTGTGGTGCTTTTAATCTGGGAATATTATGTTAAAAAAAAAAAAAACACACAATACTACATCCTATCCACTGCTTTGGAGCTTTACAGCCGACAGAATTACTACAGGAACTTAATTCCCAGTGCCATAGCACCAAGACACTTGAACACAACCTGATCAAATGCCTTCAGGACTCTGCCTTCACACTGTGTGCAACCACTAGCTGCTAATGGCATGCACAAAGCTTGAAAAAAAAATTATTTTCATAGGACTACACCAGACACAGAGACAGATATGCAAAAACAATGACACCAAAGGAATCAAAATATTCATGGCTCATAAAGCGTGGTAGAGAAGGAATGGCTCCAGCTCATTGCCTGCCTCTGCTCAGATTCTTTACAGCACAATGAATCAACATTACCCCTTTTAGAAAACCATCCCGAGTGCTGTTGATTTGGGGACAAATCCACCTAATCCCGCTCACACAAGCAAGCACAGCAACTTCAAGGGAGCTGCCTGTCTGGGAGGGGACAGCAGAATACGGCCCCTTTTTGTGAATAGTCCTGGGACTCTTCTGGGGTGTGACACAAAATCCATTATTAATGACACACTAAAGGCTGAGCTAACATGGCACCTGCTCTGCCAGCGCTGTCCCGCCCCAGCCAGCTCTGCAATGCTTTCTCCCAAGCTGTGAACACAGGGAATGCCCCAGGTCCCCGCTGCCAGGCCCTGGCATTGAAAATCATGAGCTGTCTCACCCGGACTCACAAAACCAGTCTAAGAAATCTGGGGAAAAGGCAAGGTCTTTCCTGCTCTAGGACTCTCTGCATCTCCCTGCAATGGGCAAGGGCAAGGAATGGAGCCTTTTTGCTTTTTACAGAAAAACCCTTCTTATTTGTCCATGAGAGCTGAGTACTCGGCAGCAGGGTGAGAGCTCTTCCCTGGCCTTCACCCCCGAGGACTCTGGGCCAGCCCGTGGGGCAGAGGGCTGCACAGACAACAGCGCCCACCCGCACAGCATGCCGTACTCGGGGGCCACGGCCCTCCTGCCCCACCTCACAGTGCTGGTGCTGAACCCCATACTTTGCAAGAATTTCACAGCCAAACACGTCCCCAGGCCCTTCTGCGCCCATCCCAAACCCATTCCTCCATCCTAAA
>NW_010141087.1:1146-1944 GCF_000699245.1 Pterocles gutturalis | reverse complement strand
TGGGTCTTTTTTTGTTGTTTGGTTTTTTTACCCCCTTTTGGTTGTTTGTTTTTTGTTTGTTTGGTCGGGTTTGTTTTGTTTTGTTTTGTTTTTTTTCCAGCAGTACAAAGCCCCAGCACAACCCCCGACTCACCCCGTCTCTCCACCCCATCCATAAATCACACTAAACCCCCACCACCACCAAAAAAATAAACTTCCCAGCCCCGGGAACTGGGGGAAGGGGAAGGGACACTTGTGTTTTCTTCCCCAGATGTGTCCACAATCAATAATAATGCCTCAAAAAAAAAAAAAAAAAAGGAATGGAACTAAGAGTACAGTATCTAAATGAAGTTACAGTGATGTGAGCACAGTTCACCAAGCGCCGAGCCCCTGCCAGCCCCGCACTGTGGGACCATTCTCTGCGGGGCAGATAAAGCGCACAATGAAGTTTTGTCCGGCCCCACAAACCAATTCAGAAGGGCAGATTCTCTTATATATATAAATATATTTTTCTCCCTCACACAGCTGTGCAGTGACCAATTCTTCTCTGGGGAGGGGAGGGGGGCCGAGGTTTGGGGACAGTAATGGGTCTATTATTTCGGGGATGGAGAGAAAGAGCTCAACAGCTCTTTTTTCTTCTCCCTCTCCCTCTCTCTTGCCATTAAGACAATTGTTATTCTCCGTCACCCCACGCCCCTTGTTCCCGCGCACACTCACCTCCCCCAGCTTCGGACACAGGCTGCGTGGGAAGGAAGCAAAAAATTTATTTTTGCCACAGAGCCTGAGCGCTCGCCCAGGTCTAAACCCGCTGCCAGGTCA
>NW_010141087.1:674-1134 GCF_000699245.1 Pterocles gutturalis | reverse complement strand
CTCGTTACCCCCCACGCTGAGGATTCCAGCCCCGACCCTCCATCCCTCGTCCTCCCAGCGCCACGGTATCTCCGCTCAGCAGGAGCGTGGAGACGTGAGGAACAGACCCCCCCATGGGCACGCAGCCCTGCACACCCCATTTCCACTCCAGACCGCAACAGAAGAGGTTCCCAGGCACACCCCAGACCTGAGCATCCCGCTCGGGGATACTGGGACCCACGGAAGCTTTGCACCGCTGCTCGCTCCCGGCCAGGGCTGGCGTGCAGAACCCCCCTTGCTGGACCACAACGCTGCTCTTCTGAGTCTTCTTCTGGTGCCATCAGCCCCACGGTGCGTCGCCCACGCATCGCTCAGGGAAATAATAAATTTAGTAAATCGCAGGAGTGACAGGAGGGAGCTGGAGCCCCAGCTGCCGGGACACAATAAACCAACACGGGGAGGCCAGGGCTGATCTGGGTCA
>NW_010141087.1:0-498 GCF_000699245.1 Pterocles gutturalis | reverse complement strand
GCCTCTGCCTGCGATTCCCCGCTGCCAAGGTGCAAACTCCTGGGCAGCAGCTCCTTTAAAATAAACCTGGGACACCCGGTTTTTTAAAATAAATCTTTAAAAAAAACCCCCAAAAAACCAAAAAACTTTTAAATAATTTTTTTTTAAATAAACCTTTCCTTACTGGCAATGTGACCGGTCCTGCAGCACACCCTTCCCACACCTGGCACAGACCATGCACCCCACTAACGAGAGGTGAAAATCCATCTGAAAACACCCCATGAACGACTCCAACCGCAGCAGAGCGGCTGCCACCCCCTGCAAACCCTCCTCCCGATAAATACTCCAAGTAGGTGCCGCGGGGGAGCAGGACACACAAACCACCCGTTGCTATTGCCCGTGCTGCAAAGTTATCGTGAGAACAGGCAGCCCATGGCCCTGAAGTAATTCCCAAAATAATTTGGTGCCTTTGGGCAACAGCATGAAGCTCACCAGGTATTGGTACCCCACGCACGGCCA
>NW_010141086.1:0-27277 GCF_000699245.1 Pterocles gutturalis | reverse complement strand
GAAAAATTCACTTTCCAGTCACACACACAAAAAGCAGTCATAAATGCAGTAGCCATTATGTCATTATAGTTTATTCTTGGAAGATATATGCTGAATGTATACATGTTAACTATCTCTACTTTGCAATTTTCAATATATTCACAAACTATTGCTATATACAGTTTTATTTACATTGATGAATACTACTTCCAAAGAGAAAAATGAAATAAATTTTCTTATTATATACAGGAATAAAGTGGGCATAGCCTTCTTTAATTAGCATTTACAGCAATTTCAACATGGAGTTCAAAGGTGAAATAGTTTTATGTGCATTGGATCTTAGAGTTATTAAAGACTGTAAAACTAAAATTCAGAGGCTGAAATTTTGAAGTAAAAAGAAACTGGATTTGATTTGGTTTAGATGTCTGTAAAGCCAACTATAGCCACATCTATCTTGGGAATTGAATGTGAAATATTTTCATTACTAAGCTGGTGTTGTTGGAAATGTTTTATGATTTTGGCATGCCTACTATCAGATTAAAATGCAACAAGTTAGTAACAAGAATGAGTTTATTATTCTTTTCTATTTCACTGCCTGTCTATAAGTGTCTCTCTGCAACTATTCTGTTAGTATCATGACAGTGTAATTGGGTAACCAAAGATGTCTGCCTGGTTTTAAAAGCTCTCTAATAATCAAGGTGAGGCCTGATTGCCAACTGTTGTGCCCACAGATACTTTGAGCCACAAAATTGAAAGTGTAGAATGTGAAATCCATATGTTGTATTAGATTAAATAATCAGCATTGATCTGAAATGAAATGTCTGGTCTAGTATACACATAAATTGTATATTTGGCAGCAGATCTTGTAAAGAGCATGAAATTTATCTGACTGAAGATCCTTTGTTATCGGAATAGCAACTAGTATTTAGACAGGACAATGGATGTTTAATGCTGGTCATATCTATATTTACCAGCCACCTCACCCTGTCTGTTGGTTTTCCCACAATGACGATTTCCCAGAAGCAGTGTTTTTCCAGACATTCAAGCATTTACTCATTTATCTTACATAAAGCAGAGGTTCTCTTTCCAGCAGTTTATGGTAATAAAGAGAAAATGTGAAGATATTCTCACTTAAGAGTATATAGTGGAAGTACCTAAAATGTTCTAAACCAGTCTCATCTCTGGCTCTGCAAGCAGCAGAGGACTACTTGACAGCATTTCATTTGACAGCCGTTGCAAGATGTAGTGTGTGATCACTGTGTTTTTCATGGAAACTTGGCAGAATGTGGCAAATTCCTTCTCATTCTCTTACCCTTCCTTCCTTTTTTCTGTACTTGCCTACTGTGTATGCCATATCAGAACTGTATATCCCATTTCAGAACAGCAGAGTGACTTCAGACATTTCTCAGGAATTATCGCACTTCACGGGCAGCGACATATCCAAGGCATATAAAAACACCCTAGAAATGCTTTGCTTGGCGTATCTTACTGCTAAAATGGGGGTAGTAGTACTCCATCTCCCCTCCTACCTGCTGAAACAGGCAGATATTGAAAAGAAGCGATATAACGGAGATGTTCTTTTTCACAGCAGCAAATCAAAGCAGCACACAGTACCTCAAAAATAATTGAATCTGATTTATGGGCTTGTTCAGTCTCTCTGAGTTCCTGTTGACTTTGGTGGGAGGTAAGAGTCATCCACACTTCACAGTGTACAGTCAGCTTCTTTCAGTAACCAGCTGTCACAGGCTAGCTATGGTTCGCTGTTTTGCTCTAGAGTATAGTTGATGTTAAGAGAAATACAGATCTTCATTTTTAACTGCTGCTGAGAAACCATGAAGGGGCCATTTAAAAAGAATAATTTAAGCAATTTAAGTTTCAGTCACACCCATTTATCAGAAGTCCAGTGTAGTGGAAAAGACTTCCCATCCTGAGTTTTTTTCCTGAGATTTATTGTAAGAGGCTTAAAACACCAGGATGTACTTCAGAGGTTACTTGTGTATTAGTGAACCAGGCTGACTCCAGATGGAGATGTGGCATGTTGCCTAGACAAGAGCCACAGCTTTCAGTGGGCAGTTCCCAGCATAGGCAATCACCAGCCAGAAGCCCTGCCTTTACAGCTTTGCATCCCAAAGTTGCAGTTAACACCTGTACTGGTTCCCTTCCTGACCTTCTCCAGCAGATCACACTCTTCAGATGTCCATCTGCACTTTGTGCTCCCTCAGAACTCTCTTGCAGGAATTTCTTACTTGGGCAGCTTGGTGTGTGAACAGCAGAAGGACATGGCCTAAGAAACTGTGAAATTCATTTGTATTTTAGTGAAAACCCTGAAACTTAAAATAGGAACTCTATTGAGCAGACCATGACTCACAGAAGGAGGTTTCAGTTTACAGTTAATTTCTGTATGTTTTCACTACTAGAGTAGCTCATTCTTCTCAATTGATTGAAGCCACTGTGGATCATGGGGAGGGATTATTTGTCAGGGAGACCTCAAGAACTGCATCAGGGCAAAGAGCTCAAGTTGCCAAAGTGACCTCCTGGATCACTTGCTTGTGTTAGGCAACAAGGAGCACACCAATCCTTATGTTGCCCACAAAGCCTAAGGGACTGCTGGGATATGGATGATGCAAGACTGTTTGTCTTAATATTTATGGGCAAAGGGATTGGAGTTGTCTTCCCTTATGGAGTATCAGCCCTCTCCTTTAACATCATCGGTAAACCTTCATATAACGATTTGGAGGGGAGGAGGAGTATGTTCTTTTACAGTTCTATTGGTTCTTCTGACTGCTATGCAAAACCATGCCATAGCATACATGGGAACCCTTTGAGAAGCAGGACGACCCACCTGGACACATACTGAAGCACTATGCAGTGGAGATGAGAACCTATCTTGCCAGAGGTGAGAGGCCACCATGCAAGGTCAATGTCATGCCAGAGAGCCGTGCAGATGCTGCCTTCACGAGAGCTAGTCAGACACCTAGTGGATCGGGAGCACGCAGGCAGCCAGCCCCTTTTCTTGGCAACCTTTGTGTCATAGCTCCAGGAAGAGCTGAAGTATTTCTGGCATAGGCTATTAATGGATAAAAAGCATGTGAACTTTGGCAATCAGTCTGCTGCAGAATGTCCCAGGGCAAAGATGAGCAAGGAGTACTTGAGAAAAGAGAATGAGAGGGGGAAAAGAGGTGAATTGAGCCAAGTGGGGTCTGTACTTTGTTCTTATATTTTTACTGGCAGAAATGCTGCTATAGTCTTGCAAAGCTTCATAGCTCTCAAACCACTCTGAATAGCTCTTGGATCAAGCTATCAAAATGCAGTTTTAAAAAAACTCAGGAGATTCAGAATGGAAATTATTATGGCATATATACTAGATAATCCCAAGATTTGTTTTAAAACTTTGGGGTCTTATAAACAGACTCTTCTGCCTTCTTAATATTTGTACTCTATAATTAAGCCTCCATGAAAGATATGGGACATGACTTTGCTGTTTATCTGTCTAAATTCTTATTCTGCTTCTGTGATTTCAATATAATTTGATCACTACAGTTATCAATAAGCTCATGTTTTTGTGTAATCATACATTACAATTTTTGCCATACTAAGTTCCTTGTATTGAAAGCAATAGCTTTTTTGTCTAACAATCAAGAAGTACTTGGTGTATTAATTTATTTTTCTATTTCATTAAGTAAAACATAGGGAGGGGGAAGAAGAAAACCTCTTTTGGCCTTAAGGAACATATAAAAGTGTGATGGTATAAGTACTTTAATAGATATGTACAGTAGAACTTAGAAGTATTTGTTACTGGTAAAGAAAAGTACCGAATGGGAAACAACCCAACTCTGTTTGCACTCTGCTAGAGCTAAGGAAATCTTTTCCCATATTCTTTTTTAAAAAAACCCACACACAAATATTTATTTTAGCTTCACATAGTGTAACTGTTCTAAAAGACCTGCACTAGAAAATTAGACAAAATGAAAAAATATATGCATTTAATATATTTCAACCTGAGAGCCAAATAACCATCTCACAAATAACCTGTTTGCACCACGAAGAATTCCTTTTCAGCCAGTGCAAATACAATGGTATGGGATCAGTTCTTGATCTGTCAAGGCCGGTCATCTAAACAGTATGTAAAACCATACATTTGCAAGGAAAGACAATCCCTTAATTGCTAGTGGAGGCTGGTGACATCTGAAAGTGGATAGGCCAATCTGTCTTAGGTCCAAGACCAGAGCCAGTTCAGAGCATCTGGTAAAGATCACAGAGTGTTAAACTCACATCTGCCTGTGACGCAGAGCCTTCCTTGTCTGCTAACTGCAAATCCTCTCTACCAAGTCGCACAAAGAAATGCAGATTTTAAGATCGCTCATTAGGTGGCTACTTTGCAAACTCCATTCCCTGTCTTCAGCTTTAGTGCGGTATCGAACATTCCAGGGGATGGCTATTCTGAAGCACTTTTGTTTGAGCTGTGTAAGAGCAAAAATATTACTTGGACTTTCTCCTTTATGCTTTTCCCCATATGCGTCTGAATAATATGTGCATATACATACAAAGATCATCTGCATATTTGTAAATTATAAGGATAGTGTTGAACCAGTAATTATATACTTATATAATAAAAATTCTCATAGTGTTGCAATAAATGTGAGTAATTAGCTCTTGGAAGGACTGGCAAGCAAATTATGAAGCCATTCAAAACACCCCTTTTTAGTTTTTTGAAAAATTCAATGTAGTAAAGCAAGATATGGATACGTGCTAACTGATTGTAATGACTTTGCAAAAGTTTCATATGTGTGAAGCGGGTCAGGAAACTCATAGCTTAACATTACCTTAGCAGGTTAGCGTGGCATTGTAGGTGAATCAGTGTGGCTAATATTCTTCCTGTTTTCAGAATTTGTGTTTATGTTGATTATTTTCTAGTTACAGAACCATGCAATTCACAGACATTAAAATCTAGCACCTTGTTCAGATTTGGCCTCCTGCAGGTGTAATACATAGCTCCTTTGATGCCGCATAGTAAACTGACATCAAATTGGAAATCAGGCCCCAAAGTTGTGTACCAACGTTTACATCCAGTGGTGGGTACTAGCTGTTCAAAATGCCACATGACAACATTCTCCTTAGCAAGCAAGCAAGGTATAAACCCACAACCAGTTTGTGTAGTAAAATAACCTCACTAATATGTAAAGCCTTCATCAGAATTTCTGCTGAAGGTCTTTTCTGACTGCCTACTAATACAGCAGGGTAGGGTTTCAGCAATTAAACACCTGAAGAGAGGACTCCAGGTCTTACGGGATTTTGTGCAGGTACTTGTGCTGCAATTCTCCGGCTGGCTGGCTGTGCCCACAGCAGCAGGCAGAACCTGTGCAGCCTCTGTCCTCCCTCCCTTCAGCTTTTGGGTTTCCCTTTTGGTGGCGTAAATTTAGGAGATGAATGAGAGAAAATCTAGTATTACCCCCAGCTGAGATTGAGGAGGTTTGCCAGGCGAAGGCTGAGGTGTGCCAAAACCTACAAATCAGGACATTTACCTAGTTATGGACAGAATGAAACGCAACACTAGGATATAGTTAAGGCAAGGGCACAACTCTGCCTCCCATGCTGGGAGAAGTGGTGGTAGCACAGACAAGATTGAGCAGGCGTGGGATGAGACAGTGCTTAGTCTGGTTAACTTCTTTTATTGTATGACCTGTGCTGATGAATTCAGCCACTAGCTGAGAATCAGGAAGGCTGCCTGCTGCTTATTGCCACTGCTGCTTCCCCTCGTGGTGTACCTGCACCCTTTGCTCAGATGCACAGACACCTTCTGCCCACTCCTGCAGATCACATGTGCTGCAGAGCCAGGTGAGGTGAGGACACGGGGGATTAGGAATTGAGGTGTTGCTTGGTGTGAAAGCGTCAAAGTCCCAAGAAGCAGAGAAGGGGTTGGGAAAGCTGGCAGAGTGGCAAGCTATAAAGAGAGAGCTGCTGCTTTAAACAGTTTGTATCTAACAGAAGCTACCGGTGGCCTTGGTTATTAGAAGCTAAAAGCTGCTTGGAGTTGAACTCACATTGAAGCTGCTTACTGAAAAGCTGAAAGGGCCTGTCTAATCCTTCTGTTGCTTTATCAGGTTGTTCTGGGAAAACAATTGCTTAATATGTTATATGGAGATCAGCTTTGACAGTGTTATGTTAATGCAGGTCTCAGGGTAGATAGCAGCTGAGGCAAAAATGTTGCATAGGAAAAGTTACCTCATAACAGAGTCCTACATAGTAAGTTTTGTAGTTAGATTTATATGCTGAGAAATCAAGTAATCACTGATGTTTCATGCAAGTGTCTCCAAAGCTTGGATTTAACTGGATCATATCAACTGAGGGAGAAGAAACAGAAACAGCTTTCTAAAGCTGGAAAAAACAGGACGGGAGTACAGTACAGGAAGAAATTATGTGTGATGCGCATGGCATCTGATTTCAATATGATGACTTTTTCCGCCCTCTTTGAAAATGTATCTGGAGTATGCCATTTGTTTTAAAGTGCACGGATTACTTGATTATTAAATTAAACATGACCAGTCTGTTCCTATCAACTTAAGAAAGAACTGCTGCTTTTGTGACTTTATAGATGGTTTTGTCAAGTAGATTTATAAACCATTTATTCAAATAATTCTTATTATCTTCAAAAGTTATTCCAACAAGTCTGGCACCTTGCAGTAGCTTTGTACCTTTGCTGTAGTTGAAGTGAAGAGTTTGAAGACGATTGTTTCTTTTCCTCACTCCAACATACAATCTTTCTGTCCTTACCCCTATCTATTTCTCCCCTGGTATTTTGGCTGCCAGTTTTAGTTCCTTGGACAGCACTGTGGTCTTTGAAGTTAAAAGAAGAATTTATCTTTCCACATGATCAATAGGCATTTGGCCACCAAGTGTCTACAACACTATTTTTAAAAATAATTACAAAAGTTTCCTCTGAGAGAGAGAGGAGAATAAATTCTTGAATGGCTAGGCATTCATCAGATGGGGCTGAGATAAGCAGATAAAATAGGGAGACTGGATCAAGCTGCTACAGCATTAAATTTTTATGCTTTTACTTAAAATTTTTTTGCTAGATGAGTTAACACTTGGCCTATTTGTGCTGTATATTTGAGGTTGTTTTGGGGTTTTTTTAGCATATTCTTTATTTTCTTAGTTGTTAATAACAAGTAGTGAAATGCCATCATCTCCTCTTACATCGGAGCCTTTTGAGATGTGTATTGCAGTTGAGACTGGCATGCAGAACTTAAGCAGGGCCACCTTGTCCGGGGAATGCCGTGGCTGTGACAGCCAAGGATCCATGGGCTCAGCTTGCCAGCCCGGGTCAAACACTAATAAGTCAAGAAGTCTGAGGTGACTGAGGCAAATGCAGACTGGGGGAGGAGGAGAGGAAGCATGAGAAAAATGAAGATGGGGCTCATCTAAAAAAAAAATCTCTAGTTTGTATGAGATTCAGAGTATAGACAGAGCTATCAGTGAAGGTCTGGCTGATTGACAAGTTAGAAAAAAAAAATCTGTAAACATTGTTGCAGTGACTGTACATGGAAGGCAGTAAATAGGAAATGAGTTATATGTGTCTACTAAAAAATTACCACAACCGATAGTGTTATTTTCCTTCTGTGAGGACATGTAGTGAAGCACTAAAAATGCAGATTAATTATGACTGCAGTGTATCCTTTCAAGGGAAAGCTAGAGATGGACAAGTTTACTGGAGGGATATATAACACAGCTATGAACTGCTTGAAAGGCAACAAGACTGCATGTTGCATACACCTAATAATATACCCGTATTTTTTTATGAATAGCATTTATTTGAAAAAAATGCATTAATAATGGATTAGATTTTTCCCATTTTAGGTAATTCTCATTTCTGTCATTTAACGCAGGCTAGAGATATCGCATCCTCATATTAAAAAAAATAAAGCAGTCTTCAATGTAACTATTTTGTAGAATTAAGGGGTCTAGTTATGAGTTACTAAAAGGATGAATAAGACTTCAGTAAGGACTATCAAAATGGGTAGGTATTTCTCATGATAAGCATGCAGCAGGAAGCCTGTTCCAGTGTTTTGACCATGCTCTCAGTAAAGAAATCCTTCCTAATGTCCAGTCTAAACCTCCCCTGATGCATCTGTGAACCATTCCCACGTGTCATCTTGCTGGGTACCAGGGAGAAGAGCTCACCACCTCCCTCTCCACTTCCCCTCCTCAGGAAGCTGTAGAGAGCAACAAGTTCACCCCTCAGCCTCCTTTTCTCCAAACTGGACAAACCCAAAGTCATCAGCTGCTCCTCATAGGACATTCCTTCCAGCCCTTTCACCAACTTTGTTGCCCTCCTCTGGGCACATTCAATTACCTTAACATCCTTCTCAAATTGTGCGGCCCAGAACTGCACGCAGCAGTCCAGGTGAGACCACACCAACGCTGAATGCAGTGGGGTGGCCACCATTTTTTACCAGCTGGTTGTACTGTGTTTAATGCAACCTGAAAATGTAGATTATGTCTCTTAGTTAAGTCTTCTTGCTTGTAACCAGAGATCTCTGTTTAGTCCCTGTAAATCAGTGAGGCTATGCAACTGGGCTGAGATCATCCCCTAAATCTATGGAGTAGGAGATCAGAGTTTTAGAAAATGGCAAATATCAAAATGATTCAAAGTTCGATTTTAAAATGTGAAGGAGTGTTCATCCTTAGAAATGTCTTTTATAATAAATCAGCTTCTTCCAGGCTCTGCATGAAAACCAAGAACGTGCAAGAATAGGATTTTTCAGTATATTGAATTGTACCAAATATACAGAGTTCAGAAATGCTTAGAAATCATAGATTGAAAAGCAAGGCTAGCCCAACTGTTTTCAGGCTTTAAACATTGTCTCAGATGTGTTTGGAATTTGGGGGGAAGTTTTCAATCATTAGTTTTAATCCATGTCAGTTTAATATACTTTGCTTGCTCTGTGCATATTGTTATTCTGTTAATTGAACTCCCACAGTATTTTGATTCCATACACACAATTGCACTGGAGTATTTAGCTTTTAACTATTTGTGCTAAAACAACTTAAGTTAACGATGTGAGGAGTTATGTGTGCTCAAAAAAAAACCAAAAAAACAAAAAAAAAAAACCACAAAACCCCACCAAAACAAAAAAACAGAAAAGAAACAATGAAAAGTATTAAAATCAAACCAAACAAATGGCAAAGAATTTCTGGTCCCTGACAGTATTTTTCTTGAGCCCTTACTGTTACTGTATGAGAAATGTTCATCTAGAGGGAAGTCCTTAAGGCAAATGCTGCCATCTAGAGAGAAACAGAAACAAAGTGCTTAGTTTACTTAGTGATATGATTTTTTTATTCCCAGGAGAAGCTGCACAAGAGTCCACAGAATGGACTGCAGTGTCAGAGTTGGGAGCCATTAGCATGCCTTTCCAGCAGCCGTTGACTGAAAATAGTCAGGTAATTCCCACAGACATTGAGCAAAAAACAACTGAGAAAATCCTGACAAAGGATTTTGAATATTTATCAAAGATACTGAATGCATCTTCTTAGCCAGTTAATATTATTTCATGTTGCATACTTTTTCCTTAGCATTTTCTTTTTTCTGAGAAAAGCCTTTACTCTAAATTTATTTTGTTTAAAGAAAGAAATGCAAAAGAAGCTTGCATTATTTGCTATTTATTGTTCATCTGCTTCTTTTTTTCATGTCACAAAGCCTCTCTGTTTACTCTTCAGCTGGTTTTGAGAATTAGGATTGCAAAATTCAAATAGAATGACAAACACAAAGAAACCACTGAAAATACCTGAAAGACAAGAAAGAAAAGTGGGGATTTACCTTGTCTCAGTGTATTATGTGTGCAGCTATATAAACATCCCAGTGTGTTCAAAGACTGAGCTATGCATGTTAAGCCTGAATGGCAAAAGTGAATTCTTGTAGGTACTTTCAAAACTCTGCTAGGAGTAGCATTTCTCTGGGTATAATGAAGATGAGTCATTATGAACTAGTGACTTAGAAGAGCCTGCAAATAAAGCTACACATGCTCAACCTTGTTATGCCCATTTATTTCACGGAAATTATTTGTAGAGTTAACCATGAGTGATTCAGAGTTCCAATTTGAAATGTTCAAATGAATGAGCACAGTCAAAATAAGTTGGGCTTAGCCTGCCACAAGTGTACTTTTTTTGTTTCACATAGACAAGTATGTTTCAACGTCAATGTGTAACACAGTGTCATGAGTTGGGAAGTTCTCTCTGGGGTATATTTTTAATGACTAGTTTTCTTGAATTTGGTGTGTTGTTAATGGTGAACCATATGTTGTCTTGGTAATGATGTAGGTAGGCAGCATGTGAGAAGAAAAGGCAACTTCTGTGTCTGTCCTCTGAAGTACATGAATAACATTTACTGTATGAGAGTCTAGGATAGCTTAGCAGCTTCCCCCTAAGTGATGTCCTGCAAGGGGAAAAGAAGTGTGGGAGAACCCTGATTTTTTCCAAGTATGTGAATATTTGCTGAGAAGTGTGTTTACAGGGTGGATGAGTTTGTATTTTCATCTGAAAATTGTAAAGGGGCTGGAGGCACTTTGAAGAAGCACTAATAATCATTCCTGTATTTTATGCATATTTAGAACATATATAATGCTAGCAGTTTCTCTGACTTAAGGATTTGCAGAGATTGAAGGAAAGATGTTTCTCTTTATTTTTTATGCAAACTAAAAATGTAGAGATCTTCAGAGCTCTGTAATGAACTCAAAGAAAATAATTTTTAAAAGCAATGCTGTTTTAAAATATTAGTTGATAAGTGGGATGTTTTCCTAATGGTTATAATGTATATTGGCATTGGTAATATTTTCCACCTGGAAACATTTTCATCCTTCGTGTTTCATATCCAAAACCTTTTCTGCAGTATGATAATATTGTAAATTGCTTGAGTATAACCCATATACAACACACAGGAGTTAGAGGAAGGCTAGTTCTGCCATACGCCATAAAATATTCTGAAATCACAGGACAGATTCTTTTTTTATCCACACTTCTTCCTGGACCTTTGATACTGACATTTGTATCCAAAAGCCTAAATAGATTAAACTTACTCTTTGTCCTTTCAGTGGTGATGTTAGCTAGCTGGGTTTTAAGCACCAGACGTGGTAATTATCACAGCCCAAAAGCAGTGCTTACCGGCCATTTTTATTTCATGGATGAGGAGGCTTCAAGTTTGAAGTCGCAATACAGGAAGCTTAGGCTATCCCTTTAACTACACAACAAATACAATATGTTTTAAAATATGTTTTCTCTCTGGTTGCCATACAGGATTAGAGAAATGAAATGTACATTTCATAGTGATGCAAGGGCATGTTTTGAAGTGACAGTTCCATATGTTAGAAAAAAAAAAAAAAAAGTAAAAAAGAAAGAAAGAAAGAAGCTCACAGATGCTTGAAAATGATGGGAAGCTTGTGAGTTTCCACAAACACATGAAAACTTCCCAAAGGCAAATTCCCTGCTTTCATAAAAATGCCCATGAGTGTCTTCTGTTCTCTAGCATATGGTGCTGCCTGTAAAACACTTCAGCCTTCCAGAATGCTGGCGATGCAAATAGAATTCTGCATTTTTGCAGTGGGATATTTTTGCTCTTGTTTAGGGTTATTTACTTTGACAGATCTTCTTCTCACAGTTCTTGCATTCAGTAAAATCACTTGTTTATTATGACTAGGGAGGATGGTATCTTACAAAAAACAGTAATGAACAAAACAGTTAAAATAGATTAGGAATGGGTTTGAAGTAAGCCAAATCTCAAATTATTCATAAGATTCTGAAAAATGAGGTGGAATCTTTTGTCATCCCCTTCATTTTTGGTTTTATGTGTCTGGACTTTTTGCCTTTTCCAAGAATCACTGAACATAGTAATTATATTGTTTGGAAAAGAATGATTGTAAAACATCCCAGTGCAACCTTATGTTGCAATTATTAAAGTAGCAAGATTCAGAATTATAAGAACAACAAATGCAGCACCTGTAGTAAGATTCCCAAACCATGGATTTAATTGGAAGTTTAAGGTTTCTCATCTGACTGATAAATTTGGCCGTGAAATGCAGGTTCTTCCAGGATTAGAAACCCATCCTAAAGTATCCACTTTTTTGTTTTGAGCTGTTTTTTGTTTGGGGTTGGTTTGTTGTTTGTTTTTTTGGTTTTTTGTTTTATTTTTTTTAATTTGTGTCTCTTAGGTTATTAGAATGGTTAGAATTAGATTGATTACTAGGGATTTCACCCTAAGGTGAAAATTCCCTGTGTTTTCCGTAAGTAGTATTTTTATTAGGGGCCAAGATGAGGAGCATACTGAAGCAGGAGGGAGGGAGGTGGACACGGAGTTAGATCTGGGTCTGTGAGCCAGTCCTAACTGCATGTGGTAGAATTGTTCAGGGGAGGCTGCTATTCAGGGTGAGCTTGACAGACAAGGAAGAAACAGTGTCTCTTAATATTCGTGTACATCTATATTTTGCTGAAAAGTGTATTTAGCCAAAAACTGCACAGTGTATGCTACAAATACATTTTCTTTTTAATACAAATACAAGGAGACCAAAGTTGCACGGATTTTGACTGCCAAAGTTTCATTCAGTTACAGGAAGAAAACTTGATATCACAAGAAGTCAATGGAAAAATTGCCATAGATTTAGTAAACTGCAGCATCATTATCCAGTGCATTTTTGTCTTACCATGTTTTCAAACATTTTAAAAGAGCTTTCCAGACAAGCCTGGAATCCAGTTTATGTTAAAACTCAACAGCTTGAAATGTCTTATTTCTGACATCTCTGTATTGTTGATAGACTGGAGGTGGCTCTAGATTCAGTACAAATTCAGGACTGATTTTAATTTAATTTGTTTTCTATATATTAGGAGCTTGCAATTAGATCAATAATACATTCTGGTTTAAATAACCATAGGATGGTATTAAAAAACCCCATAATTTATTTTCTGCTATACTCACTGGGCATATCTTTGACTTTTAAGTGACCTTTTGCTAGAAACAACCGGAACCTATGCGGTGCCAGTAAACAGATAGAGGCAAGCCCAAATGCACTTGCAACTGTCAAATGCATCTGATACTGCTGGCATTAGCATCAGTGAATTTCCTCTCTTTTACCTGTTCCAGAACAGCTTGCTGAATATAATGGGAAGCTCTTCCCCTCTCTCACTTTCTTTTCAAATTGAAGAAGAGTACATTCAGTGTATTCCTACAAGTGTCTGTTTAAACTTAGTAAATGTGGTTGCCTCTTACATTAGCAGTCCTAGATTCTCATCCTGTTGGGGGTTTATTTTCATTTACTAGTATATTATGGTGGTAATATTCTTCCTTTTTTTTTCCATTCAAGGAACCATGCTAGCCCAGATCACAAAAACTTGGTCTGTTCATGAACGTAAAACTTGTAAAAACAGATGAAAGAAATAAGAAGATCCTTTTAACAGTGGTTTGTAAATGGCCATTTTACAGGAATATACCCTAAGAAGCCCCACTGCGTACTACAGTGCTTTTCTTTGGGAATGTGTTACAAAAGACGACTTCACACAAATTCAGTGTTACTGAACAGCGACACAGTGCCACAGGAGCAATGGTCGTTTGTAATCACTTTTTCATACACAGTGTAACTGGACCGTAATGTAGATTTGAAGATCTAAGTGAAACTGCAGTGAGAACTGAGTTATGACAGGATCTGGAATCTGTTGAAGACTGGAGATAAAGACACTTCATTTTGGAACAAGCAGTAAAAAATCCCGACTACTTGAGACATTGATTTTATTTTGTCTAAAGGATGGCATCCCCAGGATATAAATTCCTAATGCTATTCCAAAGAGCTTGGTTTGATACTTGACATATAGGGAAATCTTCCAAGAAATCAAGGCCAAGACTATCTATCTTACTAGACATAAGCATGCCTTGTTTTATAACCATTTTCAGTGACACTGGCCTAGTTTTTCTGCTGTTTTGTTCTTCTTTGTATATTGATACTTTCTGTCTGTGCTAGATTCTTTGAGGGTTTTATAACCCACACCAATGTGTAACATGATTATTCCACACCATCAGATACTGATTACCACAGGGTGACCTACCACAAAGGTTTGTGATAGGAGTTCTCCACCTCTCTCTAGAAAATGTGACAAGAGAAATGAATTGTTGGCAGATTTCAAAAGACTCCTCAACTCTTTCTTCTGAAAAAAAGATTCGTTAAGATTCAAAAGAATATTCTACTTTCTGCAAACTAATGGGTTTGTCCTGTGCATTGAACTATGCCCTCATTCACTCCTAAACCATTGTTGTTTCCTGATTTGATTGTCCAGTGACCTGTGCTTGGCTTCTGTTTGTGCTCTCTGTGCTTAATGTTTGGTTTCCATCTATCATGATACCACCTTTCTCCTAAATGATAAACTCTGCATTCGGCTAATAGAAAGAGCTATAAAAATTAACCTAGTTAACTTTTATTAGCTTGTTTTGGTCAACTACAAACAGGGTGCGACAAGGCGCACCCCTGACCCGAGTACCTTCATCATCAACTTCTGGCATGTGACATGGCTGCTGTATGCCAGATAGGTATAGCTGATCTCTAAATGCTATTTTCAAAAACACATGTATTAGGCAGTCTCTTACTTGTAGTAAAATTTCACTTGGAAGTGGATGAGCTATGATTTACATAACCTACAAAGCAGGCCCTATTGTATAGCTCTAGAAGCTACTATAACTTCCTATACAGCATGGAAAAGTACTTTTACAAAATTCAAGGAACAGCTTCTCTTTGCGCTTACTGTCTATTCTAATCTGGAAGGCAAATATTGCATTCACACAGTAGGACTCAGAAGATGGTGAGGCACTGGCACGGGTTGTCTAGAGAAGCTGTGGATGCCCCATCCCTGGAGGGGTTCAAGGCCAGGCTGGATGGGGCCCTGGGCAGCCTGCTCTAGTGGTTGGCAACCCTGCCCACAGCAGGGGGGTTGGAACTAGATGATCTTTAAGGTCCTTTTCAGCCCAGGCCGTTCTATGATTCTGTGACTCATCTGACCACATTCAGGTATCTACATCTAACCTGGTTGCTGCTGGCAGTCTGCATGCTTAGAGGAAAGGAACTGGTGCAGGCCATCTCTGTCTGAAATAGCTGCTGAAATACACCAGATAAATAACACATGAAAATTGTCTATAACTCTTTACGGTCTATACAGAGGAAACAGGTAGTCTGCTGGGACTCTGATCTGCTGTGTGGACATCTCAAGTTAGGTGAGCTGGATCCTATTCATTAAGCCTTTGTTAGGCCTATTAATACAACCCTCAAGATATATGGCCACACTGAAAATACCTCTAGGGTCTGCTGCATTTTTTTCCCTTAATTAAGCTAAGCTACCTTTTTTTTCAGAACATATACCATTATTTTTTGTTTTATTCTTTTCACGATATGGTCACCGTATTTTTTAAATATGTAGATGAGAAGTGCTTTCAGCTTCCTTTAAATATGATCCCAGTATTTTAAAACATGTAAATTAGCAGTGCTTTCAGTTTCCTGTAAATTTGCAGAGCAGGACTGGTATGTAAAGAATAGCCATTGATTTGTGGGTAATTAAACTATCTACACATACCTTAACTTAATGTCTGGGCAGTAAAATGTAACCTCAGGGTCTGGCCTTTGATAGCCACTGTTTCTCATGCTTCAAAATAAGAAGATTTCCCTTCAACTTATAGGTTAAATCCTTGCTACAGATACTCTCTGTGACAACTGAATTAAGGGAATAACTACAGGCAGGAAACCTATTTTGCTAAAATGCAGACAGACTGCCAATCCTTTCCTACTTCTTTTTGAGGCAAAAATCTCATTGCTGAAAAAAACCCCATGTTGCCTAAATATTGTATTTCAGGATTTGGTCCTGGATTGTTCTAATACATGCAAGTATGAATTTAGAGATGGATACATCTGGATCTAAAGAGTGAGAAACAAAAGCACAACTGAAGTTTCTCAGATGGCAGAAAATGCTGAATCTCATTAAAGATATTTCAGTATGACACCTGCAAATCGGATAATTTGTTGCTTCTGAAAAAGCAACTAAAAACAGCTAAAATGATTAATTTAAGCAATTAGAAAAGCAAACTCAGTTTAAAAGATGGTTACTGCACCAGTGGAAACAAAGTCATAATATGTTATCTGAAAAAAAATATTCTGGATTCCAGTGAGAGGTTTTTGAAGCTTTCAGAAATTCTAGAAAATTGATTTTAAATTATTTCAAAATAAATTTGAAAAGTGGTGTAACTATCATTGTCATCCCGGTGAATGAACATCAGATTAAGTGATTTTTATGTAATGCGGTTTTCTTGGGTATTTTGCTAGTCTGTTACACAGTGAACTAATGTGTAACTCTGCAAGCGTACGTTGTTTAGCAAAATCACGGAGCTAGGATGTTAAACAAAAAAGGCTGGTTTAACCTGTCTCAGAAATAAAAAGTAGCCCTTTTTTCTTCCTCTGTTAAAGAGGCAAATGTATGTAATTCTTAAGAATTTATAAAATGGAGACTTCAATTACAAAGTGAGCACAATCGGTTTAGAGGTTTCTAAGGCTTTGTCTCAATGTCCCAGCATTAATGCATGGGGGAACTTGCTCTTCTCACTGAATAACCCATTCTCCCATTCCCCCTCCTCCCCCAGCATTGCCAAATGTGTCTGTAGTTTGATGGCATCTTTCCAGAGAGCGATGAACAGGTCAGATCAGCAACCAACTTTTTATCCATTGACATGCAGACTGACTGATGGAAACTTCTAACAACCTTAAGACTTTAAGCCTCAGTACAAGAGTTTACATCAGACTCTTCACAGAAGGGGAAAGTCATTTAATCCCAGAAACTGTTAAAACTTCCCACAAGACAAAATAAACTACCGTGGTATAGGGTTTGTGTATTCTATTTATTATTTCTAAACAATTCAGTATGAAAGATAATAAACTTAGATCTCTGTGTGTTTTTTCTATTTAGTCTGGCATTGGTACTTGAGTGATCTGCTTCAGATGGCAGGACCTTTATTCTCTGCCACTCATAGCTTGTGCTGTGAGTGCCTTCACTTGTCAGATAGTGCTGGGAATCTTGCTCCCTCCTTTTGCTGCAAAAGGATGATTTTAAAAACTTGAGTTTATTCCGTGTTACAAGTTCAATTTCCAGCTATCACTTAGCTCTAAGATAATTTTAGAGCATATTTCCTGTATTATTACCTTAGTACAAATTCCAGTATGAGATTTCAAACCCCAGTGTATTCAATGGAATAATTTTACAGTAGAGCCTATGAAATCTAAGGAAGCGTAAGTGCAAACCTACTTTGGCAGCACCTATTGCCTGCCCATCTCTAGTAACAGATGCAAGAATTCTCTTTCATTCTGCTTGCCTGTCAGCAGCTACAGCCACACTGCTGCCAGCCTACAGTTGGTCCCTGCCTACGTGATTTTCTTCCGAAAGCTAGAGAGATTTTCAATTTTTTTGTATGGTGTGTAGCTGTAGGGATTACATGATAGCACAGCTTCCTGCAAAGTACAGCCATTAACACAGGACTGTAACTTTTGCTGGAAACTTCATCAGAAGACAATTACACACTCTTGGGGAGTTCATAAATAAATTCAGATTATTCAGACATTTTTAAAGCCAACAAATACATGCAAACTACTGAAACTTTTCAAATTCCTTATTAAAACCTGTAATTGTATGTTATTAGTCATCCACGTATTTAAAAATGACAAAGCACCAAACCCTCTGCACATTATTTGCGTTAGGTTGCAGTTCAATATGTAGCCATATGTCATCATTTGAAATCTACGCAGGCATACATCATCATTTGAAGACCAATTTAACTGAACTCTCCAACTCCTGACGTCTTAATTCTCACTCTAAAGAAATAAAAATATGCCTTGGCTAAAGAATTTGCTGTCCATTTTTAAAGCTTTTTGTTTGTTCATTTTCACTCAGCCTAGGCCTCATTTACCACAGGATTTGTGCGGGATCCTTCTGGAGTGCCTCAGAGTTGTTAAGTGACAATCTAAAAGCCGATTTAGGATTAGCTAGCTTAACCAGGTGAACTGTGGGTTTCACTTTGATTGGGTAGAAAAGCTGTAGCTGTGCTTGGAAGTCCATATTGTGATACTGAAGGGCTTTATCAACATCCTGAGAGGAGTGCATTCAGAATAGGTGATGATGTGAATCTCACTAATCAGTGAAGGATTATATGAGGCTCAGAGCTATACTGCTTCTAATTCCTTCTTCATGACGCTGTTCATGCACTGCAAAATGATCTAGTGCAACACCAGAAGTATAAATATTAGATGAGACTCGTCGGTATCTTAATTAGCACTTTCTAAGGGAGCAGTTCATGAATACTCAGGGATAATCAGATGTTTGAAAAAACCCACAAAATCAGAAATATAGCATACGATGATTTCAAATGTACAGTGACTGACACCATGTCATACACAATGTATATCACTTACTAATTTTAAAAACAGTGCCAGCAGCACCTCTGATGCCAAATTATTGGCAAGATTTAGTATTTCTTGTTATACCATTACTATGTTGAAGGCAGGGACTCTGCATAATTCTTTCCTCTTACTGAAATATGTGAAATTCTCCAGTGCCAGACTGCACTTACATGGGTAGAGTGTGCTAATACCCCACACAGTAATTTGAAATTTTTTCCCTGTGCATGTTTGTTCATCAGGGAAAAAAAAAAGGGGGGGGGGCGGAATTAATGAAACAGTGAATACAAGATTTTTTTTGTTGGTTTGGATTGTTTCTTCTTTTCTTTTTCCAATGCATTTAGCAGAGGGTAACAGGCGAAATGGGACTGGTAACAAAACAAAATTACTGTTTCCTACCACAACTCTTTTGAAATTTTATGCTTGCTCTGGCAGTAAATGAGAGTTTTTCTGAGGGAAAAGTTGTATATGTATTTTAATGGAGTATATATTCATAAAACAAGAGCTTCCCTAGTTTGCTTCACTGCACACGTTGTCAAAATGACAGAACAAGATATCTTTAATTTCTAACATCCAATTAGGTCCAGTATCTACAAGACCACCAACAGAATGAGGGATTGGTTTCCAGCACTTCTTGTAGTGTTATATATTCTTCAGTCTCTGTTGCTTCTTACCATTCTCATTTTAGTCTTCTGACTTTTTCAATAAAAGTATTTACAAGTCAATGACAGCTCTTAAAAGATGTTATTAGATCCTCTCTTCCCACCATAATTTTAAGTAAGATATAGAGGAACGATGGGCTGTGAATAAAACCTCAGATTTCAGGAATCCAAGCCACTAAAGGAACAGGTTCTTATTTTGCAGTATAGGATCATTCACAGAATATCTCCATGTAATAAAATTCTTCAGACTGAGTAGTTCAGGTTTTTCATATCACAAATTTTTAGTTGAACTCACTTTTTTTATGTAAATGAAGCTTAACAAAAAATTGTGGGATTTTGCCAGACAAGTGTCATTACTCATTATCAGAAACATCTATTCAAAGTTCAGAGAAAGTAAAAAAAAAAAAACAAACCTGCCTCTCTTAAAGGGGGGGTTAATTTAAGATTAAATTGTATTGCTGTACTTAAGATTGTGTTCCTGTAGATATACTTCTGCTCATCATGGAAAGTACATACTCTCAAGTTGGCTTGCAGTATTTCTATGAAAAGCAATAAAATAAAATCTTAGAAATCAGAAATTATAAACACCAGTAATGTATTTCATTTTAATACTGTTTTTAAAACTAGATAGCAAGGTTTTATCTCCTGCTTTCTATGATACCAAGAAAACATACATCCAGGTAGACTTCAGATTTTGTGTCAGAGGGCTTCCATTTCTATCACTCCTTAATGATGAATGAGGTGGTTCTTCTAAACAAATAAGCACTTCAGAGAGTTACCTTTGACAGGGCTGTTAATCCTGGGAGTCTGCCTTATCATTGTAGAACTCAAGGGCTGAAGTTGTACAGTATCCCTGTACTGCCTGTCTCTTACGCTGCCGCTCTGGCTGAAAGTTGGGACAGAACTATTTCACATCTTGCATGTAAAGCCGTGCTCAGTGCTTCTGTTCTGGTGTGCTCGCAGATAAGAGGGGCTTATCATCTTAGTAGGCACTGGCCCTCTTAATATCTGACTGAATTTCTCATTCAGATGGATGTGTTATTGGCCTGCTTTCAGTGGTGTGTTTTTTTCTTTGCAGTCTTTCTTCACTGAATGCAATGAGTTTTGGACTACAATACAAAGCTGACCTTGAGCCCTACAGAACATTAAGGCAAGTCAGATCACACTCTCTTGTCACAAGTGAATTAAAGATATGGCCCTTAAACACAGTAGGGCTTCACAAAATGGCAATTTTGAAAGAATGCAGAAAATGATTTTGCATGCCTGACAGCAGCATTAAAACTATAAAGCCTTTAAAAAACAACAAGTAATGGTGTCATTCTAGAGATTAAGAGGAGAATCTGGACCCATTTTCACAGGACTGAAAACTGTTCTCAAGCATCCTTCCAAATGTCTTTCATACTTTTTCTCCACCACCTCCCAAATCCCTTCCACACCACCTGCCATAGAAATTTGGAACACCACCACGATCATCTGAAAATAACAAATTAATATTTTTATCTCCATCAGTTTCCTTATCCCTTGGAAGGTTTAGAACAGGCGTGTGACTTCAGCTGCTGTTTGAAAATCAAAGCATAATGTGTTTCCAGTTTATAAATTATAAAATATTCAAAAGCACAGGCTAACTTTAAGGAATTGGTTACACTGCTTGATATCTAGAGCTGTTTGTTCCTTTTATCTCTGTTACTTTCCCCTCCTACTCCCTCCCTCCTTTTCTTCTTAAGGATAGAATGCAAAGAAAATGTAAATTTTGATGCCTTGGGCCTTGGAAAGATAGGAAGAAAAAAGATAATGCCAAAAAATTAAGAAGGGAGATGGGGTGAAGAGAGGGTCTCTTTTGATCTGACACCAGTACTTCCATTCACTGCTTTCATTTCTTATTCATCAGAAAGATCCCTAATGCAAAGCATTAGCTTTGTAAAGGCTTTTCTGAACACTAGGAACAAAACCAGGTGTTTACACTGTACTAACTTTCATTCTAGTCTCTCAAAGCTCAGCATAAGTATTAATTGTCATCAATGTTATGTGAGATAGATATTTTAACACCAACTTTGCAGATTGGATACTATGAGGTGCAAATAGTTAAGAAGCCCAAGGAAGCCAGAGAGCATTCCAGGAATACTGAACAGAAAATGAATGTTTGGGTCTGATCATCAGAAGCTGTTTTGTTTAGGGGCAGGGAAAGCTCTGCACTCATAGCTGACAGAAAATACGCATACCATCACCCTCGGCTGCCTGCACTGAAAAAGACAAATTCTGTTAGATGTAAAAGGTGAAATCCCCACTGAAGTGATGAGTAACTCCCTGACTTAAGCAGATCCGGGCTTTTCTTTACATGCTTATTTCTGCTTAGTACATAGTTTATCAAAGTAAAAAAAGCAGACTTAGTTTGTAGTTTATTTTCATTGGTTTGATACTGGCAAAGCCACTATGAAAAGTTCTCTGTCCTTGTTTAATCTAGTTTCATAATCCCACGTCACAGTTTGTGCTCTCCTCAGTTGTGCTGAGGTAACTGTCTGGAGAGCCAGGCTGTAAACCAGGCTGCTGAAATGATCCTGATTGTGTTTTAAATCCTCAGGCTTTTTTAGGTGAGATGAGGGGAGAGGAAGGTTTAGTTGGGACTGTTTTGTTTTTTCTAAACCTAGATAATTTTACTGATCTGGATTTCAGCAGATTCATCAGACAGTTGCAGCAAGTGTTAGAGGTAGGGGTAAACTGAGCTGGAGTGGTATTGCTGCATGGGGAAATACATTCAAAAACACCCTGAGAATCAAAAGCATTTGGTTGTTTCTGTACTGCCAGTAGCACAAGGAAAGCTTGATGCTGATTCAGGTGTGAAACCTTCCTTTATAAGCGTTTATTAACGTAGTATTTTGGAATGGAGTAATGGCATAATGATGTCAGCTTTCAGAATTTGCTCTGTCTGCGGTCAATGACAAAAAAAATCACGTGAGGAAGCAGGCATGTAAGAGACTCTCCATAAACCCTTGGGCAATGGGAGACATTTTACTTCTTTCTGGTCTTGAAGAAAGGTAACCTGCAGTTTTGAGTGTACTATGCTAAACCTTGTTTTCTGTGTCGTATCTCAGCTGGCTTTATAGCCCTTTATCTTTTAGCTAAGCAAATGCTTGAATATTTGCTATATCCATGACACGATGTTTCTAAAAGCTATAAATCAAAAGAAAAACTGCAAATTAGACTCAAAGTAGTTTTTGCTGATGAGAATTCTGTTTGCTTTCAATAGATATGTACCAATAGAGAGGCAAATACACCTCTCTTAATTACTCTTATTTTGTCTTCATGTATCTATTGATTAGGACATTTATCTAAAGAATAAACAACAGCATCTTGGACAGTGTTATCAGACGTGATGCAATCATGGCACACAGAGATTTAGTCGTATGTTTTCCTAACTTTATTATCTAGTAAACCACATCATTTTCTGTTTTATTCTAGTCTTAACTCTGCAATAATTAACATTCCTTATTTTAAAATAGGTTAGATGTAGTTTATTTTTATCTGTTTAACTTTTCTGTGTAATTGATTGGGGTAGATGATACTACTCAACTGTCATTTAGTGGTTTGGAACCTGTGGGAAAGCATTACATTGACTGAATTTTATTATAGGATGAGTATATAAAATTGATTTTGAGTGATATGAGGTTCATGTTCTCCATGTAGCACTTATTGTTATAAGTGCCTGTTAGTGCTGGTTTACATTTTTTTTCCATCAACCAGGCAGAAAATGCATTCTTTTGCTCTTTTGTATTTTACAAAATCAAAGGTTTGACCTGTAGCTGGAGTAGGCAGAATGCTAAACCATCGCATGTCTGGTCTTTGAAAGCCCCAGGGTCTGCTACAGCTCCTATTGAAGTTGCTGGGAGTTTTGCCATAGATTTCAATGGGACTGGGAGGAGAGCCTATGTTTATTGTTAACTGAGATATACTGAAGCTCTGTTCCCAGTGAATTAGAACGATGGGTCTGAATTGTTTCAGAGGTTTATTATGTGCAGGCTGCAATTCCAGAGAACCTCTGTTTACAGGAGGAAAAAAAATCTGCATTCCTTTTACAGTCAGAATTTCCACTGAAGCCAATGAAATCTTTGCCTCAGTAAGGATAAACACTTGCAACCAAAGTAAATTATTATTTAGTGAAAAACAAGCACATTGCTGAAGTGCCTGTTGGCTGTGTTCCTGTATTTTCTGTCATTTATATTTGAAGAGTTTTCCAATACCAGTAGGTTTCAGTTACTTATGTCCACTTAGTGATGGTCACTTTACAATGACCACACACTGCTGCCTTTCTTACAAAGAGTTTTTATGTGAAAAGAAAGAGCAGAAGCTCTTTAACTGGATTCTCAGACAAATTCTGCATGATTCAAACAATTCTGTCAAGCCCTCACTTCATTTCTTGTTGCTTTCTGCTGAGAACCTGATGGTTTTACAATATCCACAATGTACTTGCAAATTTGTGCATGCCAGGAATCCAAGCTTCTGAGCAGTGAGGACTTCGGGGAATTTTTTTTCGCTTCGAACACCCAAGCTAAATCAGCCATATCCTGGTCCCGAGCACTTTTCTTGTATAAACACACCAAAATATCATCACAAATTAATTCTACCAAAACAGAAAATAAAAATAGGTGCCTTGAATGAAGCAGAGTAGAATTAGAGATTAATCTGCCTTCCCTACTAAATTTAAATCTTCAGAGGAAGTATATCTCAATTTTCCCCCTATATGTATGCAATAGAGTTTTGAGTACTTTCTTGGTCAAGGGCTTAGCAGCGCTGATCCCTCTGTGCGTTCGCCGTTCAAGGGGAGCCAGTCAAATTCTGCAGCAGGAGTAGTACAGTAGAGACCTCCACAGGAGGTGAGGAGTGGGGTGAAATTACTCCCATGTGTTTCAGACTGTTTCTCAAGCTTACTGGTCTGATGTAAAAGAGAAATGATGTTCCTAAGATACATGCTAACCCGGGGTTTGAAGGCAAAAGAAAGTGCTGAGAATTTGCAGAGAGGAGTTGTTTAAAAAAAAATAACAAAACTGAAAAAGTAATTTCAAATTGGAGATGATATACTGCACACTGAGAATAAGAGATGCTAAGAAAACAAAAGACTTAATTTGAAATACATTATTTTTTTCCACAGTCTGTATTATTTTCTGTCAAATATACTGGGAACACAAATCTGCATCTGCATTGATTGGATGAATTTCAAAGACCTTTTACCTGCTCTCTGTTTGTGTTGCCTCATATCTTTATGACATGGAATGAACTGCTTGGCGCCACGTTGCTGTTATCCATTAACCATTCCTGTTTTCCTAATCATCTTAGACTCCATCTTTCTCTGTCCTATCTGTTATTGTCTTCTGCAAAGAGATGTGATGTTCCTGTAGCCTGTTCTGGTTTGCATGACATGATTTGTGTTTCTGCCTACAAGGGTTTCTCTACTGAACCCTGTACATTATCTTCCCCCAGTCCCCCCTCCTCTGTAACCAGGAGAAGAGGGTCATACATCTGTAAAATGACAGCACTTATGAAAAATGGGAGTTTGGTACACATGGCTCTCATCAGACACAGACTCATCTTCCATGCCACAGACACTACTTGTTTCCTTGCAATGCAGACTGTAGCTGGAAACACAGGAAACACCTAATAAATTGCTTGACCTATCAAATTAACAAGTCATCAAGAAACTATTTTGGTAATCAATGAGCAAAGCAGAATTGTTTGCTTTCTGGCCGAGCAAGAAGAATGCATGGAGATGGAGCAATTTATTTCTTCATCTCTCTTTTATAAACAGCATTTAACTGGATTGTTAGTGTGCTGAAATACAAGGAAAAATGTGAATAATCTATTTTTAGAATTAGAACTAGAACTAGAGGCATGCATTTGCCTCAGTTTATGGCTGAGTGCAGAACTCAAAGAAACTCAGATACACTCAGATATATGACCCCGTAATTGTGTCATCACTATTTATGGTGAAGGTGGTTTTAGTGCTGAGTATAGTAAATGCACAACAGAAATTAAATTTTCTCACCACCCTCACAGTAAAATATTTCTTCCTAATATCTAATCTAAATCTAACTTCTTTCAGCTTAAACCATTATCCCTCATAAAGAGTGCCTCCCCATCTCTCCTGTAGCCCCCTTTAAGTACTGTAAGGCTGCTATAAGTTCTCCCCAGAGCCGTCTCTTCTCCAGGCTGGAAAGGAAGCATGACTCTCTTCTCTTGTCCCCTGCCTGTCCTTCCAAAAGAGCCTGTATCCTTCCATTCCAACACTCCAGTTGTAGGAGCCATCCCACCACATCTCTGTGATGGCATTGAGATCACAGCCCTGCAGGCATGTACACATCTCTAAGTCCTCTGTCCTGCTCTTCAGGCGCTCTCCTGCTGGCCTGTGATCCTTCTCCAGGCTCTGAGTATCTATTGCTGGCACTGGCTTCAAAATGATATCACTGGGATGGATTGAGGTTCCCCTCCTCTGGCAACTTCAGCTTAAAGCCCCCTTCAGCAGGTTGGCACACCTATGGCAGAAGATTCTCTTCCCCTTCTCTGACAGATGGACCCCATCAGTAGAACAGGTTTCTCAAAGTGAGTGCCACGGTCTAAGTAGACGACCACCTGGCTGTGACACCAGTCCTGTAACCATCTGTTGACTCACCAAATTTGACTGGCCCTTTCATAGCCCTTCCCTTTGACCGGGAGGATTGATGAGAAAATGACCTGTGCTCCAGAGTCCCTTACTGCTGCTCCCAGGGCTCTGTAATCCTTCTTGAACTGGTGTCCACATGAAACAACAGCAGGGGATAGTAGTCAGTGGGCCATACAAGGCTTGGTGGTCTCCTGGTGACATCTCTGATATGAGCACCCAGTAAGCAGCACACCTTTCTAGAGAGTGGGTTGGGTCAGCAAATGGGTGCCTCTGTACCTCTGAGAAGAGAGTCGCCTACTACTATCACCTGTCTCCTTTTCTTAGATGCGCTGGTTGTTATCCCAGGAGCAGAGCGTTGTAGATTATCAGGGTATTATCTAGGAACATCATTTTCCCTCCAGTGCCCTTCTGACAATGAGAGGATGGAAAGATTGCTATTGAGGACTAAATGGGATAATTCAGGAATCCTTCTGTCAAAATTATAAATACATGTTGTAGGAATCTGTGACGTGCCTGTTGCAAATTCTTCTTATTAAAAACAAAAAAAGTTTGCTTTGAAATTATGTGTAATTTTTCCAGTGTAAACTCAGTTCCTTGTCTGTAGTCCCAGTTCAGTGAGATGTTTAAGCATATGGATTTCAGTAAGCTCTCTTATGTTTTAAATCTGTTTTAAACAATTGTGGACAAATTTTGTTGTTATACTGTGGTGAAGGGATGAGGGGTTAAGTGTGTGTAAATTGGCCAGAATTAGGATTGTGAAACCTGGCACTAAGTTCCAGATGGGATAAGAACATGGGTTACACTGGTGCTTGTTTACAACTGTCTAAACTTAGAAGTACACCAGAGTCAGTGATTCATGGCCCCATCCCACATGTGCTGAGCAGTCTCCAATCTGTGTTTTCTCCATTAATGTAAATTCTAGAGTAGAATACTTATTATTTGCCAGTACTTCTGCCTTTTATTATTTTATTATATTGTATCAGCGGTGAATAAAACAGAACTGATTGGCTAACTGTAGCTTTTAAAATAAGAACAGTTTTTGTGAATAAACACTGTTACGGTAATTAAGTTTCTATTTTCCAAAATATCCTGACCAGAAATTGTATCTGATATACATCAAGATGGGTAAAAGGACACTAGGTACTGGAATATTTGTTGAAGGCAGCGTATCTTCACATAACATGAATTAGTAAATTTAAAAAATACTTGCATTACAAAAATACTAAAAGGTATCTTCACATAACATGAATTAGTAAATTTTAAAAGTACTTGCATTACAAAAATACTAAAAGATTCTTGCCTCCATCCTTAAACCCTGACTGAAAGATACCACAAACCTTGTGGTATCAAAACACATGCTGTTAGATACTCAAGACTTGATTTTAGTCTTTTAATTGTTATTGTTTAATAGAATAAAATCACATTTTTTCCTTTTTTTAAATCCACAGAGAGATTGAGATTTAATTATTGTTTTTCCTTAAAAAAAAAGCAGAAACCTAAATCCTTCCTATATTTGCACTCCATATCCTTCC
>NW_010141085.1:43089-47250 GCF_000699245.1 Pterocles gutturalis | reverse complement strand
GACGCTTGCACTTTTGTCACTTGGCAGTTGAAACAACCCCCCAGAACCCTTTTTTTCTTTCAGGAGAACTATTTTAGAGCATTATTGAAGCATTTCTGTGAAAAAAGGGAAGGTGGCCGTTTTTGCCATCCTCTGCCCGCAGTGCCGCTGGCTCTGCAGCACATCTCGCTGTGTTTCCCGAGAGCCAGGGCCCCTGCGGGGACACGTGGACCTGGCAGTGCAGGGGGGGAGGAATTCAGAAAAGCACTGAACCACCTCAGGTCCCCCTCTCCGAGCCCAGCAGCAGCAGCCACCGGGACACCCCCAGGCCCCCAAACCAAAAAGGTGACTTCAGCAGGGACCCCTGCAGCCCCCGAACTCCAGGCGGGAGCCATGGTGCTGGTTCCCCTGCGAGCCACATCGCAAACTCTCCCTAGCCTAGCCTTCAGCCCTGAATAAACATCCCTGCAGTTATTTTTAAAGATTTTTGGGAACCTTTAGCTCTGTGTGAGATGCAGAAATGTTAAATACTTTGGCAAGTTCTTCCCTCCAGGGTTCACGTTCTTCCTCCTCCAGGCAATAAAACGGCTGTGGGAATCGCTGAGGACAACAACTCACCATGCGCAATGCTTTTTTTTTTTATTGTTCTGCCCTTTTCGGGAGAGTTCTGTAGGAGGAACTGACCGTGGGTGAAATCCTGGCTCCAGTGGAGTCAAGGAGAGGTTTACCCTTGGCTTCTGCACAGAGCCTTTAGCATCCTGATGGTAAATCTGCTCTGGGACCCAGCCGGGGCGGCTGCGCTGGTGATAACTTGTCTCAGGTGGGACAGAGCAGCCCCTGCGCCTCTTTGCCCTCAGAGGAGGTGTCGTTCATAACTCCATGGACACTCATTTCTTTGCAGACCAGATCTGAACCACCTCTAGCGCAGAAAGAGCCGGTGCCCGTAGTGTGGCTCCAACGCGCGGCAGCTGCGTGCCCCAGGGCGTGTGTCATTGCAGCCCAGGGTTCGTTTCAGCAGTGAACCAGAGACGCTCAGCTGTGAAAGCGCTCTCCCAGGACTCAGCCCGTTTGTTCCCCGGCTGATGCCAGGCTGTTCCCAGCGCGGCGTTTGCCGACACTGATTCAGAATGCGGGAGCCACTCAGGGAGCCGCTCGCTGTCGCGGTGAAGGATCATACGCCGTGAGGACTGAGCTCCGCATCTCAAAGGCTCGGTCGCGGGAGGTTTCGTTAGTTCTCTCTGAGTGTCGTGGCCACGCTCTGGCTCTGCTCACATCACACTGGCAGGGGCCAGGTCCTGCCCTGCTCCCCGGGAGCCCTGCGGCTGTGGGGGGACCCAGGGCTGGGTACAAGGGGCACGGCCAAGACCCACGCCCAGAGCAGTGGGGGGGTGTCACCGCTTTCATTAGCGGGGGCTGCAGCTTTACCCCTCCCCAGCACAGAGGAACTGGATTTCGAGAGGTGCGGATGCTGCCCAGTGCCTCGGGTGCTCATGCACGTGCACCCCACGCTGCTCTCGGCATACAGCAGCTCCCCATGACCATTGCTTTCCTCTCCTGTCTCCAGCCCAGCCCAAAACCCCCCCAGCACCCATTGCCCTCGGATTTGTGGCTGAGGAAACTTCAGCCAGAGCTTTGTCTGGAGCTCCAACTCATTTGCCAAGACAGTAAGTGCTCCTGCTGCCCAGCCATGAAGACATCCCCAGGGAAACCAGGACCGGCAGCATCCCCAGCCACACAGAGTGTTTCTCCTCTCCTGGGCAGTTTGGGTGAAATAATTCACCAGGGTTTGGCATCGACCTCACCAGTTATGTGACATCCGGCTCTTCCGTGTATTTTCTCGTCCGTGCCCCTGTTTTTTGGCTGTCCCAGTTTGTCAGCTAACATGGTTGCTTTACTAAGCCAAAAAGATTCACCGAAGGGGAGAAATAAAAATAAACCTTTTTGGATAGAAACAAATCCAGTGACCACAGAGCAGGTCCCTTCCCCGCTGCAGGCTGCCTTGTCCCTGCGTGTCACCAGGCTGCTCCGTCCCTGGGTGCCACTGGGCTGCTTCCGACACGGTGCCAGGGCGGCAGCAAAGCAGCTGCCATCACTTTGCTGTGCCCATAAACATTAATTTGAGAAAACTGAGGTGGCACCGAATAGCAGCGCCACGTGCACAGCTGGTACCTGTGGATGCAGCCCCTGGTGACAGTGATGACCGTGTCCCCGGGCAGCGGGTCCCTGGACCTGTCCCGCTGTGGGTGGCCATGGCTCCTGGTGCTGGCTACCAAGTTCAGCCTCCCGACCCGCAAAGACAATAGCGCTGTCAGTGCGTGGATTGGAAACGCTGATCGGGGGGTTGGTGCCTGCTGGGTGTCGGCAGCAGGGGGACAGTTCAGGTTTGCAGCTGGGAGCTGTGTCACCAGCAGCCACCACCGCGGGGGTCCCTCCACTGAGGCGTGAGAGTTTGACACCAGAGCTCATCGTTCCAGCCACACGTCAGTTTTCTCACATAAATCACCAAGTACAAAATCCCCCGAGGGGCTCGGTAACGAGTCCCTGGCTGACAGCAGGGTCACTGCTGGCCTGGCCCAGTGGCGACGGGGAGGGTGCCTGGGTCGGTGGCGACGGGGAGGTGGCCTGCGCTGAGCCCCATGGACCCTCCATGGGGTCTGAACAGCCACGGCCAGGATCCGGCCATGCTCAGAGCCAAGGATCCAGCAAGGAGGTTTTAATTGCTGCTCTTTTTTCTGCAGCCGAGAGAAAGCAAAGGGAACTGCGGGACCCAAATGTCCCACCTACGTGGCACGGGGCGCTGGGGGCTCAGGCCAGCGTCCCCCCCGAGTGCCGTGCCCAGAGCTGCCCCAGGCAGCAGGAGATGCTTGTGGCCCCTCACAGCCCCTCGCTCCTTATCAAAGCAATTGAAAACCGAACACAGCAGTGGTTTTCGAGTGGAGAATCTCATGAGAATGGCCGCGTTGTCTGAGTCACCCCCAGCTCCTTCCAGCTCTAAAAATCCAGTGATGCCACAGAGTTGGAAACATTTTCATGTTAAAAATACACGCTTTGGAATAATCAAAAACACAAACGTTACATAAGGCTAAATTTAATTGCGTTTCAGTTTACTGCTGCATCTGAAATAGCTGTTTTTCCAATAGCTCTCTTGATTCCCAACTTTACAGTCCCCCTGACACACGAGGTCTGGCAAAATGTCAAGTCCAGGCCAACCTTCAACTGATGGAGCTGCGGCCGCTCGTGAACTCTGGTGCACAGATGCAGCCCATGGCAGGCATTGCGAGCTAGAAAGCGCGGATATTTTATCTGGCTGCTTTTGCATGGGAAATTCTCTTTATCCCAGAATTTTTTCCTAGTCCTCACCCCCTGCACTCAGTCTGCACAAAGCCCAACTTTGGTATATTCCCTAAAAATACAGAATGTGCAGCGCCGTGCACGCACCTCCCTGGCAAAGGCGTGTTAGGGCTCCAGTGACAAGCTGCGGATGCCATGGGCTGTCGTCATGGTCCCAAACACTAATTAAAATGCTTTGTGTTAATGGGGTCACTGATTAGCTGTGCCGTACTGCAGGGCTACGCATCTTTCTTAAGACGCGGGTAAAATGCCGTTACACTCTTGGGTGATGTCGCTCCACCAGGTCCATCGTCTGACTGCTGTGTCATTGTTTCATGGACCCAACGATCACCCCAAAGGTACGGCTGGATCCGTAAATACGCTCAGAGGTGTTTCTCTGATTCCACCGGTGTGCTAAAACTCCCCCCCAGCCTGCACAAGCCATTCCAAACAGCCTCCTGTAAGTTCCCATGAATTAGATTTTGTAAAAAAATATGTCTAAAAAACCCCTTTTCTCAGGCAGATCCTCTGTTTTTGATCACAAAAACCAACGGAGGGATGTGGAAGGCTGGACCCAGCCCCTCCAGCTCCCTTTGGTCCCGCAGCCCCCGGGTGCCCCCCGGAACGAAGCCCATGGCCCCGGAGGCTTTAAGGGGTTTGAATTATTCGTGGTAAAAACAACCTGCTGCCGTTCCAACCCTGGTCCGTGCCCAGCCGCTGTAAATGGGCTTTTTTCTGTAATTTTCAGTAATTTGTGTTACGGAGTGCACTGTCCGCGGCAGCAAAAGCGCGGTGCAGCAGCTGTCACCCCTGGCCATGGCACTGCCAGCCGCCGACACACGGATCCCAGGA
>NW_010141085.1:0-43058 GCF_000699245.1 Pterocles gutturalis | reverse complement strand
CGCGGGGCCTCATCCCCCCCGCCCTTTCCCCCCCCCCCTGAGCAGATGCCCTCGCGCCGGGGCCGCGGACACCCATGAGCTGACCCTGCGGCTCTGCCAGCAACACTCACCCCGCAGGGAGGAGACGGGGGATCCCGCGGGTCGGTCCCACATCCCGGCCGGGTCCAGGCTCCCCTGGCACCCCCCAGCACGAGCGGGATCTGTCATTCAGGAGGGAGAGCAGCAGGCACCACGGGGGAGAGCAAAGGGGTATTTCCAGCAGACGAAGTGTGAACCAGCTGCTGACGGTGTTCTCGGGCAGCTCCTCGCTGGGAGCGCAGCAGCAGCCCCCGGATTTCGATATCCCGCTGAACTGGGCTCAAGGACCTGTCTGAGGACCGATCATCGCACCAACAGCTAACACAGTGTTTAAAACGCCAGGATCCAACGTGAACAATTAATAATTGTTAATTGCTTATGGGGTAGACACGGAAGTTCTGCAAGAAAAAATAAAAAATATGATTAAACTCCCTAAATGCTCGCTGTGACTTATCTGCTCAGCTGCAATCAGGAGGTGCATTAAGTATTTAATAATGCAATTATTTGAAAAAGATTTTAAGACACTTTTGTGAAGATTTACCACGTAAGCAGGGATTCCAGCGGTCAAGCAGCAATGCCCCGGGCGGGGAAATCATTCTATTTAATGAAGCTGTTTTAGACTGCGGCGCTCTCCATCACTGCCCGGCGCAGGGCTCCCCGCAGCCCCCGCCGGCCACCAAACCCCTGTCAAAAGTCAAATATTTTATTTCCTCTCTAAAGTGCCCAGGCTGGGCAGTGACTCCCCAAACGCCTGTGGTCGCAGCTGGGTGCTGGCAGAGCAGAGCAGAAAGAAATAATCCCTTTCTTCCTACAGTCTGAAAATTTCACTTTTTAAAACCCTCCTGATTTTTTTTTTTGTTTTGTGGTTTAGTTTTCTTCATGGATCTGCCTTCATACGATTTTGTGCAAAGAATTTTTCTTGTTCACAGCGTTGTCACTGACACACGGGGAGCTGCTGGAAATTTCAACTTTTAAAATTACCAGCGATAAAGCCATGGCACAATGAGGGATGGAGAGATTTTCCAGGAAGACTCAAATCTATAACTTATACTGAGAGACGCCCTGAAAAGAGGGATTTCAAGCACAAAGCGTTTTCCTACACCCAGAACTGGGCTGAGCAGCTCACACATCATCAGGCACACCTGGGCTCTACATAAAGCCTGTCTGATGGGGATAAAGGGACACGAACAGGAAACATTTCAAACCTGGTGGCAGCACAGATGGGGAGGCATCCCGACGCTCACCGACACATATTGCTGCAACGATTTCATGGATCTCACCCATCACCCGAGAGCTGCACGGCCTCAGCAGCCCCCCTGAACGTCAAACACACGGACCGTTATCCACCCAGAGGTTTTTATTCTTCTCTGGCTAACTGCGCAAAATCTAAATCCGCCTGGTAACTGCTACGATGAGAAGGCAGACCTGGAGCAGAAGTCAGTCATTTCCCTACGCTCTTTCAAAAGTTTGGTTTCTAGTGAAAACCAACCAAACAAAACCAGGTTCCCCTTTCCCCTCTACACCCGCTCACCTCAGCGGGGTTCGTGCAGGTTTTGTTTGCCACAGATTCAGCCCGTGCTGAACAAAAACACTGCCTGCTACCAGGGTTTGAGGAATATTTTAATAAGCAAAATGTCCAGTCCCGATTACAGCTGTAGCCTGCAGTCAGAAGCCACACGACCCTCAGCATTACACAGATCTTGTGCTTTCTTGCAAAGTTCCAGGTAAGGCTACGGTCAAAGCTACAGAGCTCAGTAAGAACATTCAAATTTTTCCATGGTATATATTTTGCCCACAAGCTGTATTTTTAAAAACTTGTCCTGTTGCTCAGGTTTACTTTCATTTTCTTGTATTGCTTTATTTTATTACAAAACTCCACCATCTTCTAAGAAAGTTAAGACCTTTTAATGTCAGTATTTATTTTAAAGCTAGAATACTTCACGTACAATGACATTCCCATTTTTTTCAAATTTAATTACTTTAAACTGCAATAATGACGTCCTAACGAGTAAGTTTACACAGACGTATTCTAAAAAAGCACCTTTCTGTAGAACAGAACTCCGCCCCGTCCCTCGGATCCCCCCACGCCGCTGAGCCAGGTAACCGGAGCATCAGCCTCTGCCCGACCCCAAGCAAAACACTGTCCCGCGACGGCTGCTGCCGGGGGGACAGAGCCAGCTGCTGTGGGACGGGAGCAGGATCAGCGGCCACACAGACCCACATCCCTCAGGGGTGACGCTGCCACGCGGCAAAAAACTCCACTCGAGGCTCCAGCACGACTCTGGCACTTTACGCCTGATCTTAAAGTTAAATGGCCCAGAGTGCTGAAAGCAAAACACATCAGCGCAGCAGCGGGGTTATTTTAAGGCAGTCTGAATGACGGTTATGTGGAAATTCAGCATTTTATTAAGTACCCAGATACACTGAACGCTGCAAAAACGAAGAAGTATTTCTCAGCGCAAAGCCTTTTGCAGAGTTTCCATCCTCACGCTGCTGCAGCCCTAGCTCTTCTTCCGCTTCTTCTTGGGAAGCAGTTGATCATTCTCTGGCACTGGGGGCCAACGTGACTTTCTTTTGTGAACTCTCAGATCCAGAAAATTGCTGCTGAAAAAAAAAAAAAGAAAAGGGAAAAGATGGTTTGGAAGATGCTCTAAACACAGCAGCCACCGAAGGCTGCATTGAAGCGCGGTAAGCAGCGTGCGGGCATGCACAGATGTGTGCGTTACTGCTGATGGTGACGAGGAACACTGCTCTGTCGTCGTGTTCAAAGACAACAGCACCCACAAACCATCCCGGTCACCCCCAGCCTGCAGGGACGGGCCGCGGTGCCTCTTCCCCCAGCACCAGGGACCAGCCTGGAGCAGAAGGAGCAGCAGCCACCTTTCCAATTCCTTGCCCGTAAATGAGCAGAGCCCTTGGTGCTGATGAAGCCACGATGACATTATATCAGAGAAGGTTGACTTCAAACAGTCATCCTCAGCGGCAGAGCCACCGAGGACAGGGACGGTGGGTTTGGTCACAGTTTCCCAAGAAGGAAAGCGCGTGGGACTCCCATCTTTGAACAGACTTGCTCTTCTCATTTATGGACAAAGAATTTTCCACTGGAAAAATCAAAGAAGTGTTTTCTTTTTAGTCATAGAGTTAATTTTAACAACAAAAAAAAAAAGGTTAAACTAGCCACATTTAAATTAAGCCGCTAATTTCCATCATTCAGCCTTGGAGCTCAAAATTCCACATACTGTTGACATGAAAGATATTGCCCATCCATGAATAGCTACCACTAATTAAACATTCCTTAAAACGCACTCTTTTACCATTTGCTGGGATGAATCCATCCTGCATGGACTATTCACTTGGCTTAAGCTGGGAATTCACAACTGAAAATAACAACGGAACACTCAAACGCCAGAGTCCGTGTCTCTGTTGAGTGCTGCAAGATCTCTCCTAAAGAGATTACCAGGAACAGCTCGTATGGCAGAGCTCAGCTCAGCACCACGATGGACACGGAGCTCCTGCGTTTTGTGTAACAAGGCAATTTCCGAGCGCAGGGTCCGTGTCAGTGTAATGCTAATTGCTTATCAAGCCACGAACCTGCAAAGTCTCCAGCGTTTGCCTAATCCTGTGTGCCAGCACCGCACCGAAGCCAACAGAGCCGTTCAGATGGGTGGCTGCTCCCAGGAGCACAAAGATGCTTGTTCAGGATCAGGAACTGAATTTATATTTGAAGGATTCAAACCTTACTCTGTTTCTGAACATCATGATAAAACCACTTGTCTGCCAAGAAAAATCCAGTTGCCAACAGCATGGACTAACAAATAAGTGTGGTTCATCAGGAAAAACAGGCAACGATTCAAGCATAGCTATTCAACTCCAGGAACAGGAGGCAGAGATTACAGAAAAAAAGACTCGGCTGAGATGCCTAACAGGCTGCAACCGCGGAGCCAGGCAGGGCTGCAGGAAACGCGCTCTTCTGAAAGCAGCGAGTCACTGCCACAGGTCGAGCGTCTCCCTAAATGCACCTGGCTGACACCCAGCATCGTGCTGCTGCGGGACCGCTGCTTGGACACTCTCCAGGAGCTAACGATGATTTGGATCGGGTTAGGTGTGTTCTTTGCCCAAAGAAAAGTGAAGTGGTCTATTTTAATAACTACAGAAGAGGGAAGGAGTATTTAACTCCAAACTGTCATACAGTGGAATATTTTAAAAGCAGGTGTAAAAAACGCCTCTCCACTGCACAGCTGAAAAGACACAGTGAACCAGGACAGAAATGAACGTGTTCTGATCTCATATGCTTTCCATATCCCAGAGCTTTCTTTTTAAGAATTAGGGCAATATTCGGGGTCTTCCAAGCCCTGCACAGCACTGCGAGGCGTTTCAGAAGGTCTGAGCGTCTCCCAGCAGAGGAAGGTACTCGGTGGCACTTGGTTTGGTTTACGTTTATTTTAATTAGGATAAGAACATTGTGGTACTCCCAGACCGTGAGCCACTGGTCGCATGGCACAGCGCCATCAATATTAAATACGCAAAACAAATGTACTTGACCTTCTAGAGAAATGTGCAAATGTTAGTGCTTGGCAAGTCACATCCCTTCCCACACCTTACGGTGCGTTTTGTAATGACGAGGTTTGCTTGTCTGGGGACAAGAAGATGCTGACTCCACACTACACAGCCATCTACCCCACCCCAAGCCAGGTACCAATGTGCTGCAGTGACATTTCGAGCTCCCTGCTTCCCTTAGGGATGAAGTGAGCTTGCTTCTCCCAACACCAGGATACACCTTGGGGTAGGCAGGGATCTTGGATTGCAACTGTGCACAACTAATGCCCGATTGCCCCTTTTGTCCCCTTGTCCCCCTTTTTTTTTTAATATTTCCTCCACACAACAAACTCACACAGGAAATCTATCCACCAGGGATCATTTTTGGAATTTCATTAAAAGCTCTCCAGAAAAGCTGCAACTGTATTTAGGAGTGAAACCAAGGGTCCTTCCAGGAAGCACCGCTCACCTTCCCAAAGCCACGCCTCTCTCTACAAGAAGGGCTTGACGATTACCTGCTGTTTTTCCAGTGGCATACTCAACATCAACCTCTGACACCACTGCAATCAACGCCTTATCAGTGCTTCTGGGAAAGCTCCTTAAAATCCATTAGATGATCTAAACACACTTTAAGAGAGTTTCAAGTTACTTCTGTCATTAATCGTGAATTTTAAGAGCTGTCACAATCTACTGGCCACATATATTTATATAATGGTTAATAGAGAAAATAGTGTCATACTCTTTAAAAAGTAGACTAAGAGAATTCAATGCAGTACGGTTCTCATCACGCCCCTACCATCCCCGACCACAGCGGATGCGACATTCAAAGAGAGATCCCAGAGCAGGCCAGTTCCCAGCGCAAGGGCAGACTGCACTCCTTTGGCAGACTCCACCAGTCTACTCACTTGTCAGAGGACGCGGAACACGTCTCAGGTTCTTGCAGATCTCTCAAAATGTCTGAACTGGAGCTGAAGGGGAAAATAAAACAGATGGAAATTATTTTAGCAACATCAACAGCAAAGTAGGGCTCCACTTAGCAAAGGCAGTGGAATCCGTAGATGAGACAAACCTCTCCGCACAGCGCTGGCACCGAGAAGTAATTCCAACCAAGAGCACAGTCCAGCAAGTTCTGGCTCTGCATCACCTAATTTTCCGAGTTATTTCTGGTCTCATTTTCATTATTTAACATATACGACCATTCCCTCTGTTCACGTCTGCGTGTCGGTAGCTCCCATAGCTCTGTACTCACGGACACTGACAACTTCTCTGGAGAGGATTTGCAAGATGCTTCAGTGGGTGTAGTACAACATTCCAAAGAGTAACGGTGCTTACAAAAAAAACCTCAAGGCTTAAGTGGAAACTTACATTGTGACCACAACAACAACAAAAAATTAATCAACATCCAAGAAAAATTCGTCCCATTGAAACGGGTAGTGACAAACGTCCAGGCTGCCAGCACCGCCAGGTAAGCACCAAGCAACGTGGGCTTTGCCAGACCCCGCGGTTACTCAGCACACGAGCGGAGGTGGATCATGTTGAGCTGCCTGAAGCAGGTTTTCCTTGTCAAACCCACCTTCCGAGGAAAAGGCACTGAGGTGAACGAGGATTGAATAAGCCAGACGTGTCACAGCTTCTTTCTTAACCTGCTTGAAAAGATTATTCCATTTTTCATCTTCACACATAATTTTACATTCTAACAGGACAAGGAAAATAAACTACTTTAAGTCAGTATTTATATACTTGCAACAGGGGACACATCAGGTCAAACTCAGGACCGGTGCTGGACAGCTGAGGAGCTTCAACGTAAAGGACTTATGATGAACTACAAATAAATAAGAACAACCACCCTACATCATGAGTTTTATGGCAATAAATTGTCAATCTATTGATAAATAAAATTGTCAGCTATTGATAAACAACTTCTATTGCGCGTTCAGGCTCTGTGATATGAACCTACTGCAAAGTTCTCAAGCACAGGCCAAATCACAGGCTTGCAGAAACCAACCAGCAAGTTGGAAAACATTGTTTTCTGGAAACTATCTGAAAAAGACGCCTGGCAGCTCCAACAGTCTGTACATTATTGCAGAAATTCGATAGCAAACTGTGACACAAACAGTTGGGAGATTTTACTGTAAACCGTGGGCAGCGGTTGGGTTGGATACCAGTTCTCTTGGATTGGCTTTAAAGGTTTTACAACAAAATCAATCCCTGCTTGTTAGATGTCACCAGATGTAAACTGTAAAAACACACAGATATCAGTGCATTTATGTTTGTTCAAAACACATATTAAGGAAAACAGCCCAAAAATCCTCATTCTCACAAGACAAATTCCAGTACAGCAGAGTCTGATAATATGGACAAGCGCTGGGGTTTACAAATGGTATTTCTGCCAAAAAGAAGTTCTAACAAACAACATGTCTCACACCAGAGAGGTTGTCTTTGTACAGACGACCCACGCAGCGATTGACCGGGCACTTTTCAAAGGGGCAGCCCCATCTGCGGTCCCTGGGACAAAGGAGGCTGGAAGCAGCTCCCTGCCCGTCCCAGCCCCAGGACGCCCAGCACAGGTACCCACTCTGCTGCTGGCTTTTTCTAGCTCAGGATCGTTTTTTGCTGGATGAAGACTTCATGTAAACATACAGTAAACAGCACTGCTCACCAAGAACTACAGCTGACCGTCTTCGCGTTATCTCTGTTGGAGAGTCACAAATTAAAAAGCACGAACCGCTTCATACACAACTCCCACATCGAGTCTAACAGCTTGGCTCATTATGTGGTCACAGATTTTTGAGGAGTTCACCAAAACACTTAATATCACAACATATTGCATCACTACAGAGGAGATAATTCAAACAGGAGAAGGAATTTAAACCTGAATAATGTCATCAGGCAGCTGACACGGTTCATGGTGCACAGGAATGATCTGGGCACACCCCGATCATTCCCGGAGAGCCCTCGGGACACAGCATCTAGTTCAGGCAGGCAGCAGAGGGGCGCATTGCTGGGCTGCCCCTGCTCAGCCACCCGTTCCTCCCCTGTCACCCTGGGCTCTCCCGACCACGCACACGCTGTCGGTGGCTCCCGGTGCCCCGGCCAGCCCCAGCACAGCCCGCACTGCGGGTTCCCCCTGCCCATGGCTTAACCCCAGTGCCCCTCCTCAGCCTGGATCTCTCCCAGAGACATCAGCCAGCGTGTCCTCGCAGCAGGGACACAGAGCATCGCTTCTGCCACCTGGACGGGCTCTAAACGGAGCTGGGATCCAGCCTCGGCAACCTCCACATCCGCAGGGCAATGCGGCAGAAAGCACCAGCTCCCAGGACACACGGGAAGACCGGGAATCACTTGCAAACATTTTTTTTTTTAGCTTTTCTGAAATAAATTAATAAGTGGCATGCAACTTATGTAAGGTGGTGGGATTTTTTTTCATCCATTCCCATTTTGTCTCCTCCTGTTGCCTGTTCTCCCCTCTGAAATGAGATAAATCAGATGTTACTGTGGCGATAACTATAGAACCAACAGCATTTCAGGGGAGAAGAACAGCGCCAGAACAGAGAAACCTTTAACACAAGCACATTTAGTCATAAAATGAAAAGAGATACCAAAAATATACACAAAGCACCGGTGCCATATGGAGAAAATTACCGTGAAACAAAATGGATTTACAAGTTCTGCAATTTCAGAAACTATTCAATGGTTCCTCAGAACCTTTCATGAACTGATGAATAAATCTGTCGAATTACAAATGTTACCCAACAGAGTAGTTTTAATATGGAAACAAAGTCACCTGTGTTTTATCCCTGTGCCAACTATCAGTCCCACTGCCGGCAGTAACTGAAGGGGAGCAGGCACAGCCCAAGCCCCGCACGAGCGCTGGGGTGGAGGCGAGGAAGCCCTGGACACAGTCCATGGAAGGAAGAAAGTCGCTGTATCTTCCCGATCGCTCCTCAAAGCATGAGCTAAACAGGGCAACATCTGGGTAACGCCACGGTCTGCTGGGTCCGCTACAGCCCGCTGTGCTCCTCGCTTCCCAGCTCGCCTCTTCTCATCGCCTGGGCCCAGGCAAACGGTTAAATTTCTTATTTCAGCACCAGATCTATTATGAAATGTTCAAATGAAAAACATGGCAAAACACACCATAAAAGCAATGGTGGATGGGGAAAGTTTGGAAGTCCAGCATTTTTTTTTTTTACTCTTAAAATTATAAGTCCATCAAAAACTCCTTTTCAGTACACAAACTGGATGCCAAGCAATAAGTTATTATCATAATTCTAAATCTTACCCCCATGTTCCAGTTACAGTTTTTTAAAAAAGGGAGTGGGGAGGACAAGGGGCTATTTGTGTGCTTCCAGTCCCCTCAAACAGAAAAAGAACAGGTTTGGTGCCTGAACATGACGTACTGCCTTGCCTTGAAAAATGTAACGTTATTATCGTTTATCATCAACTGTGTTTGTCACAAGCAAAACAATAAAAGTGAAAAAATTTGGCTAACAGGCAGAACAATAATGCAAGCTCTTAATTTACATGCGTAATTCATAGCTTATGCCTACCAAATTGTTGTAAAACTGAGCACAAGATGTCCTAGAGTGAGTTACCACCGCAGCCCATACGGGCAGACGCGAACGGGCGATCAGCTCCAGAGTAATCAGAGCCCCTGGCGAACCACATCAACTCTTATGCTGTAATTGCACTGAGAAACGAGGATTTATGTACGTGACTGTACAAACCCAAGCTGCAGGTTATAAGCTTTCCAGCTGTAGCTAAAAACTCCTTTGTTTCAGAATTTCTTAAAACAATCCGTTGTTCCAAGCCAGTCACTCAATGAAATTGTTCTCTGCATCTAGTCTCTCTTAAATATCAATTTTATTATTTTTTTTTTTTTTTTACAAAGACTGAGAATTGTTTGATTTGGAGTTGAAGTAATTATCAACCTTTTTTCCACATGCAGGGGAAAAAAACCAAACCTCCTTAAATATGCCAGACAGTTGAAAATTATCAAAAACCATTTTCAACTAAGCAAAAGAAATTTTGACCACCAACAGAACTCATATTTTAAAATAATTCTTTTTCTTCCCCTAAAGAAACCTCCTAAGCTCCTCTCACCATTGAACGAATTCACTTGAACTGAAGAAAATGCCTTAAATAAAAAAGAAACAGCTATCTCATTGTGTATGTTGTTTCTGTAAATTTTAGCCCTGGGGGCCCAAAGAGATCACAGAATTTAGAAGAGTTTTGTTCATTTCCTCAGTATTTTCTGCCTTTTCAATACCCCCAGACAGGTGCCTATACCGGGGCCAGACCAAACCCCATCTTCAGCCTTTACTCAGACTCCCAATCCAAGGCAATTTCCCACAAGAGGTTTTCTGTCTTTTTCTTTCATAAAGGCCATTATTCTATCCTGAGATTTTACATATCAGCTCCGGGTGAGCAAATTTTTGTAACCAAACCATTAAAGTCCTGAACCTGAACGGCTCGGGCTGGCACAGGCTGGCAGCCAAGGGGACGGGAGGTTCCATCTCCTGGGCTGACGGCTCCAGGTTGAACCAAGCACGGCTCCAGCGGCTCGTGCAACGCCCCATCTCTCACTTTTCTGCAGGATTAGTTTCTTCTGAGCACTTACAGACATCAACCAAGAGTAAACTGTTCCTTTCCTGACCATCATTTGGATTTGACCTCCACCCCCCACCCCTCCTTTTCTTTTTTTTAATAAACACACCACCTCAAAACAGAGAGAAAAAAGCTGACGTAAGTGCGAATAACGTGTCTGGTTCTAAAAATGAAAGGAGCAAGTGTCTCTTTGAATTTGTTTATTTTAAGGCAGATTAAGTTCCTTCTTGGCTTCACGGTGAACAGCCAGTGTCCGTTAACACACAGCAAGACAGACCGATGATGTACTTGGCTCTGGCACGTGCACTGCACATTTTTTTCCTCCACGCTGGCACAAGAAATGAGCTACAGCCTGTCTCGTTTTACCAATGTCATTTGAAGGTGAATGCCCCACCACAAGGAGTGAGGAAAACAGTTCTCTCCACCGTGCAGTCTTTCTTCCACCTGGGCTTGCCTGCAAAAAGTCCTAGGAGCTTGCTGCCGGAGTCCCGTGTGACGCCCAAGATCCACTGTTCAGCACAAAGTCTTCTTGGGCTTCCCAGTGCCCCCCTTCAGCCCACGCACCCCCGGCACCACAGCACGGCTTCATCTTCCCAGCTTTGGGTGATGGCAGGTTTGCCAGCCCTGGACTGCGCCAGGACTCCCCGGAGGCTCTCGCCTGTGCTAACCCTCAGCTGGGTTCCCCTGTCCCATGGTTTGTCTTGACTCTGTCCAGGCTCGCTTGGTTTTCAGCGGCCTCCTCTGCAGCTCAAGAGCATGTCCTTGAGGTTCTGCCTTCAGAAAAGGAAAAGATCTGCTGGATGTAGCTTGACTCCTTTCCTTAGGAGCCTGGCAGCAGCTGGGAGACCGTGCAGGCTGAAGCGCCAGAGAACACTCCAGTTCTCAGGGTTCACAGAGGGACAGACCCCACGGCTCTAGATTAGGGACTGACGTCCTTCTGGATCCACGCCACGTGTAACCACTGTCCCCCGCACACCTCTGAGGCTGTCAGCTGTTCCTGTTTGAAGTGGCTTCTCCGGGACTCTGTCCATCACACCTCCATTCTCAGCCATTCGTTACAGCTCAGTTTTTGGGAGAAAGGTATGAATCAACAACATAGCAGAGAAGTGTCATCATCCTTCCACAACGAACCCCCATTTGAGGCCAGAAGTCAGACCAAACGCTCCTATCTAACACTGCAATATATTTCATCTCTGAGCCAAAGTAATTCAAGATTTATGAAGCCAAGAGTGCGATAAAGAACTGAAAAAGGCAGTTAATCCCCCGACCAATGCATTTTCATACACTGTTCTCATGTGACAGTGATGGCCAGCCTCGGGATCAGGACAACGCTTCCTTCAAACTCGGACTGAAGCAACTGCCAGGAAGAGCTTACACAGCTTTTTCAGCCGTTCCGTCCTGCCAGCGGTCTCGATGACAAACTGGTGTCTGCGGAGAGGTTTGCAGAGGATTGCTGCCATCCAGCGAACTCCAGGGTACCCAGAGCACAGCTCCCTGTCTCCACCTCCTCTTCACCCGAGGAACCAAAGCCCAAATTCGGCAGAGCACATAAATCCAAGGATAACTGACCAGCTAAATCCCGATCTTAGATCCTGATCAATAGCTCCTAAACTTAACACCAGAAAGCCCCACTCATTGCAGATGAAGCCTGAATTCACGTTTGGGCACGCATCTCAGCTGGCAGGCGCTGCAGTCACTCCGTGCATTCCAGCAGCAGGGAGATTTATACGAGCTGCGGATACAGCACTTCTCCACCGGGATTTCAAAATCCAGAGTCTTCCAGTGTACACCTTCATACCTCAGATATGACCAGCAGTATGTACTGCCTACGGCTGCAAGTCCTTGCCTCTCATCATCAAGATCTGACATTTTCTTCTACCATGAGGTTTTAAAGAGAAACCATTTGTTTAAAAAAATGAATATTATCCCCATTATATAAAATACTTTTAATTGAATAGTTCCTCTACATAGTTCATTAACATTATCATTGTCCCACCTACTTTCTTTTCTGTTTTTCTATTGTTTCAGTAGTTGCATAAACTTTGGCGTCAGTCCCAGCAAGTGAAAGAACGCAGTGGGACTATTTGTATGGAGCACTAAAGTTCTATGAAAGCTTTATGTATGACTTCATAGCTTTGAAAAACTACCCTTTAAAAGTCATGGCTTTGTCCTGGTGATTATCTGTCACACACATTTTTCTCTCTTGGTGGGATCATCAATTTATGAAAAAACTCAACATGTTTGGGACAAAGCTATAACCTCCATGCATGGCCTGTATCTTTCTCCCAGCAGGTGTAAAATTTTAATTTTCTCAATTAAAGTATAAACTTTTGAATAATATCAGTACATCAGTGATTACTGTATAATGTACAAATTTCTAAAACTGACCGACTCCTCCCTTAGCAAATACTGATATCAGATTGACAAAAGGCAGCTCTGGTGAAGGAAAAAACACAAGAATCATCCATTTACTTGCAGCATCCTTTTCAGAGCAAACCTTTCACCTCTCTGACTTCAAGATTGTTTTGTTATATTCTATACGCTGCTCAAAAGCCCTAAATTTCTTTTAATCCATTATAACATCAGCCCTCCATTTAGAAGTGCTCTCTTCATAAAAACACAGCATGCAGATTTCGACTTCCAAACATATTTCAAGTTTTGACATTTCAATGTGAAAACCATTTACCCTTGTCAAAGGATATCCTCTTATTATCAGAAATAAAATGCGAGCCTCAGAAAATCATTACTTGGTACAATAGCACAATGCTACCTAAACCCTCCAAATCTAAATTGCTCTTTTTGATTTGTGCTATATTTATTTCACTACACTTAACAAAACAGTAACCCTATGGTAACCAGAGAGGGACACAATGCATCGCTCTTTCATGCGGTTTATATGCCTACACCTGCTTTTTACAGCCCCTGGAAATCTTGCCACAATTCAGGTCCGTTTTGCTCACACCAGCAGTGTGTAAGCAGTGTACTGGGAGCGTGAGCCGCGGCTACCACCCAGAGGTCTGCAGCCCAGAGCTGGTCTGTGGACACAGCAGAACCCTGCAGGTCTCCAAGGGCCAAGGAAAGACCCGGGTACTGCCCTGGGACATCAGACCTGCTGGTTTTACAGAGCAGCTGTCGGGAACAGAAACAGGAAAGATGAAAAGCACATTTACCTCTTTTTCATGAGCGTTCCACCACACTGGTATTTGCAGGGGGGATGATCCCTGTATCCTTTGGTTTTTTTCCCAGAAAACACAGAGAAACTCACTGGGAAGTTCTTCAGAAAGGGGCGGTCTGGCAAGGGGAACACCCTGCGCCCAGGCGAAAGGGGCTTCCACGCATCACAAGGCACTGGGTGTCAGTTCAGCTAAGCTTTCACTGCCTTACTGCTGTTTTCACCTCTTTGTCAGAGTATAAAACCACATATAAAGCCACAGTAACATCATGGGAAACAACAAACAACCAAACCAACCAAACAAAAAACCAAACACCCACCGCTTTGCTGAACTTCTCATCCAGTGCAGCAGCTAGTTTTTAAGGTTGAGCAAACTGCCCTGTACTTAACTTAAAAAAACCAAACCACACCACACACACAAACCTGGGGATAGGCACGAAGCAGGAAAACAAAGAGAAAATCCCAGAATGATTCTGGAAACACAATTCAGTGCAGACTAGTAATTCTGTTCCTGTTCCACAGGAGCTGGATGTCAGAGTAAGCCACAGGGAGCTATTAAGCATGATTGTTTTAAAAGAAGGTCCAAATATCTGTGATGCACACCCACTGGTCTGTGCAACTGAGAGATTGTGTGCTTGATTCAAGCAGCCTACGGAAATATTTCATTTGGAGAGAGTGAATGCGTAAGAAGGAGGAACAAACAACTCTGCCTTGAGTGAGACATAACACAAACAAACACTTTCCAGCAAAACCTGCCAACTGGCTTCATGCGGGCACATTCAGATCATTAGGAACTGCCACATGCTAATATCCGTTAGCAAACTTCTTACAGTCTCTTAGACAGATTTTCATCCAGATTTTAAGTTGATATATATATTTTTGTATACAAAAGCCTGCAGACAGAAAAAGGTAAAGAATACAAATGTAACTTCCGCATCAAAGGCCATGGGGTGAATCACTCATAATATCATTCACGCACCAAACTGGCAGTGAAACAGAGGTTTAATGATACTTTGGATGATTTCTATCTCCCAAGAACTCACTCTGTAAGATTAAAATTCCAAATTTTCCAAGGTCCTTAATGCCCAAAGGTTAATTTGCAATTTAAAAAAAACCCCAAAGTAAAATAGGGAAGAACAGGAACACCTCATTCAAATTCTGGATGAAGAGCCAAGCTGAAGGCATTTATTTTGTGGAACTAAAAAAAATAACAATCAGAGCTCTAGGGCAACCACACCAGCGGGCACAGTGAGGACGAAGCAGCTCCATCCATCATCCGCGCACCTGTCAAACGCGGCATCTCCTGTGGATCTGCAAGAGCTGGCCTCGCGTTAGCCCTGGGGGAGAGCTTCTGCCGGGGATCCTGCCCACGCCGAACGGCAGGCTCCTGCTGCCCGTCAGCAGCGGAACAGCCACGGCCCAAGCTGCAGACTGGAAAGCGCAGACTCCAGGCACATAAAACCAGCCTGTGGAACAAAGCCACAGGGCCAGTTTCTTTAAGTGAGCGCCGCAGAGTCATTTTCCCTGGCTCATTTCACCTTTCATTACAGGTCCTGAGCAGAGCACCTTCGAGAAGGAGAGGCGGTCACAACCCAGAACACCGCAAGAGCCTTTCAGGGTGCTTCTCCTCCGCCAGGGCTTCATTCTTGCTCCGTTTCTCAAAGGGCTTCAGTGCTGGAAACAAGAAAGACTCTGCCTGGGGATTGCAAGGCAACCCTGCACAGCCAGGCACTGCACGCTGCCAAGGGCGGGACACAAAGATGCTGTGACGTGTGGTGTCCACTGCTCGGTCCTGACAACTCACCGCTCAGCGTGCTGCTTCACACAGTTAATTCTGAAGCCCTTAACTCTTCTAAGATTTAAGAGGAGAGGCTGAGAAAGCTGGGACTGTTTTGGAAGAGAAGGCTCAGGGGAATCTTATCAAAGTGCAGCAATACCCGACGGGAGGGAGCAAAGATGACAGTCTATTCTCAGCAGCATCCTGCGAGAGAACAAGAGACAACAGCACAGACCAAAACACAGGAAATTCCCTCAAAACATCATAAAAAGCTTTTGGTACTATGGGGGCAGTCAAACGCCGTGGCAGGTTGCCCAGAGTGGGTATGGGGTCTCCATCCCTGGAGATACTGAGGTCTCCCTATGGAGCCTCCATCCCTGGCGATACGCACACCTGAGAGGACAAGTCCCTGCGCAGGGCTGGGCCATCTCCAGAGGGTCGCCTAGCCTCCGCCATTCAGTGCGTCCTACCAACATCTGCGGATCTGCTCTGAAGACCACAGACCTGAAAATAAGTTACTCGAATATCGGGTATTACAATGTGCAAGTGTCTTCAAGAGTCCAGGGCACTGGACCCTCTTTTAAAAGGGAAGAAATTACCGAGGCAACAGTTACCTGCATCACAGGGAAGGAAAACCTATCATCACGTGCCTGACATCCTGGGAAAGTGAGATAAAGCTAGGACATCAGTAATCTTAATGGGTTTGATACACATTAAACAGCAAATAAATGATATGCTACCGTTATCAATCTTACAGCAACAACGCAGGCAGAAAAACACACACAGTAAAGAGGGGAAAGGCCCACGGGAGGGGAACATCTTTAGTGGGGTATAACACAAGTTTGAAGCCAAACTGGAATGTAATGACACTCTGACACAGCAACAAAGACCCCTTCTGCCTCCATATAAGCAATCTGCCCAGCCAGCATATTGCTGTTTACAGACAAATATTCACTACACGCTCCCATTTAGTTCAAGGAATGGAAACGGCAGCAAAACCCAACCATATAAAACAAAGACATTTAACATTCAATGCCCTCTGCTTCCCCGAGTTGATCTCCTCTTTCCTATGTCTTCCTGGGCTTTAATCTACCGTTTAATATCTGCCTCTGTGAGAGGCAACATCTTTAATCCCCATGCTGACTTTTAAAAACTCTTTGTGAAGCAAAATGTATTCAGAAAAAATTGTTTCTGTTAAACTTTTCAACAACTAAATTGTTCTTTTAATAAACGATGATGGAGCCAAGTACTATATCACTCTTAGTATTTGCAGAACAAGGAGGAAGAGGCACATACTATGGGTGTAGTGGGTGGGAAACTAAGAAATGTTACTCCTAGCTCAGCTGTTGACCTTCAGCTACTTCCCCTGATTATCTCCCACTTCTAAACATCGGAACCTTCTTCTTCCCAGTAATGCAGACCTGCGAAGGGTGCCTTCTCCTCTCACTTCTGTTATCAACAAGATAGCAAGATTATTATCAAGATTAGCTTTCTTACTTTTAGACACGTATCAAAAACCAATTATTTGGTATTTGTTTTCAATGACTTCTTCCCCTTTCCTCCAGAAACCGGGTCCGCAGCAGCCAGTATTGCAAAAGGATGTTTATTGAAGTATTCATTGTCATTCTCTTTGATGATTGATGAAGTAGATAGCAAGTTATGATCTATGAAGTAAATATCGTAAACAGAGACAAACGCTACCCTCAAAAACTAGGCAGATCTTACCAGCAATAACAGCTGAGTCTCCAATAAAATTATCACTGAGCTATCAAAAGCATAAAATCTTACATTATTTATACAGCTTTCCTTGATCCTTCATTTTCTGAAACCCAGTAAGGCAGTTTCAGGAAGCAAAACTAAATGCAAGAAGAAAGAAAAGTGAATGGCCGTCAGGACTTCAAGGCTCAGTGGCATTCTACCACTGACAGCAAATACTGGGTCACTTAAACTCTATTTCTTACAGCAACCCTCAACGTAAAGAACTATTAAAAGCCTTAGGCTATACCAATTTGTGGAATTCTCTAAGTAAAAGCTCAAACAGAAGGGAAGATGATGCAGTGGAAGAGAAACACCAAACACTCTCCTGGTTCCACAGACATTCCACTCACGATTTCTGTATCAGAAGGAACATTTACACTATCATTCCTCTATCAAGTCATTACAAAACTATTCAGTGAATTCTAAATGCATTCCAGCTCCATCCCTCGAGCAACACAAGAGCCAGAAACACAGAGAAGAATGATCAGTAACCACAGCTTAGGAACCCCTCCTGTGAAGCAGGACATAGACATTGCTCGAGGTTTCTGGCAAAGTTTTTCCATGTTCGGGCTAATCTAGTACAAACCAGGGAGAAGAGACTCCTCTTCACTGACCTGCTTGTTGATCCCGATGAGAGTGAAAATGCAGGAGAAATGGATCTCTGGCTTTCCTCTGAGGAATGAGGTTCACTTCTCTTGCTCTCGGGAGGTTCTGGTTTGAGTATCTGGGCTTTTCCGGGGACGACAGTTGTGTGATGCTCTTCCCTTTGTTCTACCAAGAAGAAACGTAGAAATTAGCAAGAATGACAAAGCAAAATACCATTGTTTAAATTTTTGCAGCTTGGAGATAGATTTGAAGAATAATCCAAGTTTTAAAATATTTAAATACTAACACCCCATTCCCACATATTTTCTTCCTGAAACTCTCACCGTTTCAAAGGTTTTATTTCTTTTCCTGTGTAGTCAAAAAAACCCCACCCTCTAAGAACCAGAGACTGAAACAGGAACATTTCGTTGTTATGAGTGTCAAATACAAACAAGGAGAGAAATAAAGGGCAGGGATATTTGTCACATTTCATGAGATGAAGCTTTATTTCAGAAATCAGCAAACACTAGCTCTTCTCTGCTTCTTGCTACCAAGTCACTTCATCCACTGCATGAGACAGCTTGATAGCTCTCACGTTTTACAGATCAAGTTAACAGGCTTGTTTCAATAAGAGAAGCATTGTGATTTATTTCCTTATACATCTAAGACAATGTCAATCTAGATAATTTACATTTCCAATAGGAAAAATCATTTCTAGGCAACACATCTCAAACACAAATTGTAAAACCATTCCATTATTTTTGTGTCAAACGTTTTTATCTATAAAAAGATGAACAGTTCTCTGAAAAGATACCTTCCATTTCTCTAAAGAGAAGGAAATAGACTAGAAAGTATGGTGTGTAAAGATAAACCACTCTTATGCCATACCCACAAATATTTTCAAGTGAGTTATTTAACTGGAAAGTTGCACAGGACACTGGAACCATACAGAGACTCGTCTCATTAACGATCTTTGTCATGGCCGTGCCCAGACGTGTTCTGTCCACCCCCAGGAACTGAGCTATATTCCTGCTCAAACCACTTTGACTTTTCTACCCCTCCAGAAATGGTTTTGACAGAAATGGCCAAACAGAACTATAATTAGAGCCTGGAAGAGCGATACACCCTTTGAATTCAGCTACAGTTTGCCCTTTCCCTTCCGCTAAAATGCATAATTAAATAGCAGGAGCACATTTTTGTCTGTTGAAAACAACCGTCAGATTACGGTGAGTCAGTTGTCCAGCTAATGAAAAGTAACTCTGAAATTAACAGGTTAAAAATAGCAAAGACCAATAACATGCAATAATGCAACCCAGAAGAGGTGTAACACAAATATCCAACTCTTATGGTGCTTCCCCTTGGGCAAAACAAAAACCTGTGTTCAAAAGTTATAAAATAGAAAGACTGAAATCCAACATTTTAAGTTTAAAGATGCAAAACAAGGCAACATAAATCAGGAAGGGAAGATTAAAACATCATATCCAGAGTGAGATTTTCTGAGAGGTTTAAGTTACATCAATCAATATTGCAGCAGAGGGCAAGGGCAGATATAAAGGGCTTTAAAAAGAAAAAATGGGATGTTTTAATTTGTACGATTCCACTATTTCCATGAGGATCCAAATAAAGTGGGTAAGCAGTGCACACAAAGCCTTTGCTCTTCTCGGCAGTCATGCATTCGAACGGCGAGTCATCAGACATTGATGGTTTTCTTCCTTTCACTTATTATAACTTCCAGTTTAATAAAAGGGTAATTGTTAATAAAGAACACTGAGGAAACGGGCTTTAGGCCTTTGTGCCTCCACCTGCAAATCATCTTTTTGGTTTTTTTTGTTTTTTTTTTAAATGGTACACAAACAGTCAACCAGGTTTCGCATAAAACTGGAAACTGAAATTTCCAAAATTATTGAGCGCTCAGTGCACAAAAAGCATAATGAATATTTTGCAGGTCGGTCAGAACCAGACAAGGTGGTATCGTGTACTCAAGTCACCACGATACGGGCTGACACACCTGACAGAAGTTATTTTCTACCTGAGCACTCTTTTGGAAAAACGACATGGTTTTACTTCAGCTTCTCAAAGTCTGCTGTTCAGTGCCCAGAGAAAAAGCTTACCCAGAGGACAGAAACCCAGCAACGTACAGTAGCCGATCGCTCCACGGAGCAGAGCTAGAAATTAATATTTCCAAGCCTGTGATCCCATTATCAAATAACCCATTGCTTGTGTCTCTGCTATAGAGGAGGAATACCACTGTAAACTATGTCAAACAAGATAAACTTTATCCTTGAGATTCCTTAATTTTTACCCTTCACCTAAAAGGATTATGCATTGCATCAAGGTCTGCATGCAATGATAAGGATAAAATTCATGCTATTATACTGGTATTTTCATTTCTTTTTATTCTGGAGAGCTCTGCCAGAGGAGACAGCACAGAAGATAGCTGGAGATTGATTCCACTCAGCTGAGGAAGAGCTGGGATTTGTGAGCGCTGATGCAAACTGAACTGCCTTATCTTCCCAAGGATACAGACAACAGCGCATCCAACTCTGGTCAATGGAATTCTCTCCAAAATTCAGTATCTTGAATAAATTATAACTCACAAGCTACATTAGGTTCCAGAATGCTCTTCTGAGTCACACGTACAGTGCCACAGCAACCAGTGACACATGACAACGAGCCTGACCAAGCCGAGGGGAACAAGTTAAAAGCACACGTGGGTATTTCGTTGATGTTAGCGAGGATAACAAGCATATGCCCAGTGTTGTGCCTAACTCAGAGCTGAGCAGCTGCAGTTGTGCATTCCCACCTCTCACGGTGTTGGAGGAGACACACACAAAATGAAGCGAGTTAAAAAAAGAGAAGCAACATACTGTATAAACAGTCTGAAAGAGACCAAAGTGTTTTATTGCTCCAACATTCCCAGCTGCCAGCTCCCTATCCTGTTAATGCCAGAGAAACGCTGAAACCCAGAAGCAATACCTGTGGTCACCTTCACTTCAAAGATGCAGATTGTCACCTGCCTACTCCCAGCAACTTCAGCATATGGGATTGGAACCCAAGATCCAGATAATTAAAATATGCACCTAAATAAAGCACATCTAGACACAGTCCCATTAAAATTGAACAAATCATGTATTTATTATGGGCTGTGCTTATGTATCACACTAAAATCAATGGCAGTCAATCTTTTTAAGGTCTGTTTAGTTTTTATGCCTTTTTTTTTTTTTCCTCCCCTTAAGGACTGTGGGAGAAGAACAGTGGGAGGAAAGAACACTGTTCAGGAAACTCCCTCACTTATTAGTGTGGGTCAAAGAGAGGGACGATATTGAACAACATGACTAACCTGTGGCTGCTGGCAATCCTCTGACAGTGACTTCTTCTTTGTTCTGAGCACTTTCTGTTTTCCTCTTACCACTTTTCTTCCATCGATTATTTACTTGATCCACCAAAAACTGAAATTCTCTTCTGTGTTTGTTTCCTGAAACATAACAGTGCATTACTGATCATTGCCACAGAACCATTAAGGTACACCATAAACAAAGCGAAAGGCTGTGAACAGAAAGAAACACAAAATACTGAACAACAACCATTTTTGTTACAGCAAATGAAAGCCAACTCATCACTGCAATATGTTCCATATTTTACTAATGATCCAAATCTGTGCCTATGTTTTTACAGAGTTACCCAGTTGTCAAGATCACTCGCAGAGATTAAAAGTTAATTTTTGCACAGAACCAGAATTTGCAGGGGAAAAAAAAAAACAAAACACAAATCCAGAAAAAAACCCCCAGAATTTTTTGTGTGTTGTTTCTTTATACTATCTGGGGTTCTTTTCTTCCTAAACTTGTTAACTGTTGCAAACACCATTGTGACCCGTTTCTGCAGTACAGCAATGCCAAAAGCCTCTGTGTCGTGCTTATCGTCCCGTGTTGATTCAGATCCTCTCATCACAGCTAATTGCTCTTTGGCAAGCTCTTTGCACTCCAATCACCTAGCGTGTTCTGTTCAATCCTTGGGTATTTAGCCAAAGCAGTGCTGTTTTTTAATCTAGATACTTCAAATCCTTTACTCTGAGTCTGGGAAAACACCTGCTCCCCTCGGGCAGCCGATGCAGGTTACCCAACCCTCGCTGGGCACGCAGGGAACCCGTTTCCCCGCAGAATGCACCAACTTCTACTGAAATGGTGCTGGAACAGAGCGACCCACAGCCCGTGCCGCGGGGCAGCCCCAGCCCACGCTCACCACCCTTGCTGTACCGAACTCTGCCCCACAGAAAGGAACAGACGAAACCCACTCCTGCTCCTTGTATAGCTGAAAACACCCCATAAGGTCAGCAACTCCTTTGAATCGAAAGAAAGTTCTCATGCAGCTGCCTGTGCTCCAGCCGCTGCACACTCATGATGTAATTCCTTTGGCGCTTCGGTTTTTCCAGTATTACTATTTTTTGTTGTTTTGTTTTATGGTGTCACTGCAAAGCTTTTCAAGCAAAAAAGAAAGGTCCTGGCAAAGCAAGGCACTGTTCAGATATACTGTAAATCACCACTGACACGACATGCCACGCACATTCCATACAGCTACAGGCATTTAAATAATAAAACCACTGCAGATACAATTACAAATATTTAAAACACAAAATATAAATCCATAAGTCTCTGAATCACATTGCCACTTAAAAGATTTATAAGCAGAAAAAACAACAGAATACATTTTTTAAACAAATTTATTTACCGGTAGTTTTTTTTAACTCTTTAAGTAGAGGCCTGACCATAAGAAAAGGAGAGTGAGGTTGACACTGGGCTGAGAGTGTCCCTGAGTTCCCGAGGAGCAGACGGAAGCTACCGCAGGGGCCAGCGAGTTTAATTGCACCTTCCAGGCACAGGCTCTGGAGGCTGCTCAAGCAGAGCTTCCAGTTAGCATATAAACCATCCCCAGGTTCATCAAGCCAAAATATTAATTAGTATTTCAAAAATACTTCACACACACAAAAAAAAAAAAAAAAAAAAAAGAAAGAAAAAACCCAACAGTGTAATTTACAATTTGCCAAAAGCCTGGGAAATTGTAAAGAGGATAAGAAGAAAAAAAAAAAGTTATCACAGCTGTTGTATCTTGCTTTTCACCAAGGCTGTTGCATAGCTCCACTGTGCTGTGTTTGATATGGAAATACAGAACAAAAAGTGTGAGGCTGGGCTTTTTTATTCAGAACTTACGCCAGAGTTAATGAATTCATTAATTCAGCTGTGAATTACCAACCTCGGGTGCAAATGTTGTAAATTAAAAGGGAAAAACCCTTCGTTGTAGAATAAAGCTTTTTCAAGTCCATCTGTGCTACAGTGAAAAAAGGCATTTGATAAAGGTTCTTTTGATCTCTGTCCTCTAATTTTCATGTACAATTCTTTTTTCATGCTTATGATTTTTTCCCTATTGCTTTTATGAGAAAAAATTTGCTGACACTAGTTAACATTTACCTCTTTGGTCATCACTTTTTTATTAATTTTAAAACCATGTGTTCCCATTAAAATGTTTCTCTACCTTCTCTTTTTTCCTCTCATTTTTTTTTTTACTTTCAAATGTTCAGTGAAGCTGCCTGAGGATAATTTATTCACTTGCAGATCTCGATCACTGTGAAACCATATCCTTTTAACAATACAAACTCAGTAAAATACCTGCTTTTGGAAAATTCAGACAGCACACAATATCTTCTTGTTCTAAAATGTGTACAACAGACAAGAAAACAGGCCCCTTCCTCGGACAGCGCGGGTTCAGACTCACCTCCCTGGTTAGCAGAACGCTAATGGGCAGACCGCTAACGAGTTACAAGGTGTGTGCTCTGCTCCGAGGGCCTCCTGCAGGCACTGAACTTTAGATTTGATCTCTGCAGAGCTACTAAAGCCTTGTGGGGGAAAATACCCAATTTGGGATTAATACTTTTAAAATTATTTTACTTTCCCTGCCGCCCCCGCATTGTATTGCTAGAGATTTCTGTATGACAAGAGAGTAATTATTATCCAGTTACTTGGAATTAGAGGAGAATGCTTAAGATTCAAAACCACAAACAGTCCATGTGCACTTAAAAAAATGTATTCTCAGAAACAGCAACAAAAAGCAAGGGAAAAATTTGCTAAAGATTTAGGCCCTTATTTAGCCTTCACAGAAACCCAACTAAAATCAACAAGGCTAAATCGAGCTGCATTATAGAATAATTTATATGCCTGAAGCAATGCGAGAAAACACAGGAAATATGAGCATATTGCAGATTTAAATACACCCTTAAGTATAATCAGAACAAGTTGTCCCTTCATGGCTCTGCTGCTCTGTGGCTGAAAGCAGAGAGGCTTTATGTTCGTCGAACATTGTTTTAGCATTACACGGCTAACGAGCATGTTTGAGGGTGCAAGCAGAGCGCAGGTGAAGCGAAATGAGTGGGTAACAGCAGTAAAGAAATTGTGAATAATAAAACACCACTAGGGAGCTAAATACAAGGTAATGCTATTTAAAACCCGATGTACAAACAGACAAAGAAGGGCCAGGAAATCATCTCAGAGAACACATCAGAAAATCCAGGGCAAGGAAGGGCGAAATCTCAGAAGAAAGCACGGCCAGCTTTCTCCACAGTCACAACTGCACTTCTGTTCTTCAAAACCTGCAGCATAAGAACCGCAGGGACGTCTTACGCAGAGCAGGACGCTGGAACAGAGTGCCCTCCACGTGAGAGCCAGCAGCCCAGGCAGCTCGACGGGACACGGCCGGCATGCAGGGTCTCGGGAGTCCTGCCAGGGAAGTTCTGCTCCTTACTTCCACATGAGGATGCACCGTGCATCCAGTGCAGGAGACAGAAAAACTCTACTTTACTGTTCTTTATGCCCAACAAACACTGGGGACCATTAAGAAGGTAAGTAGAAAGGGCATAAATGGAGATGTGCTAAGCAATCAGCCTCCATCTCAACGTCATCCAGCCCCGGCAGTGAGTTTTGTCAAACATCAGTACTTCACCGGGACTGAGTTTAAAGTGGACATTTCAGCCCAAACAGAGAACTTCCAGTTTTGATTTATTAAATGGAGGCTGGGGGAAGCACACACACATGAGAAATGTGGATATTTTAGTACAAAGGAAAAGAAGGACAATTTAAAAGTAAAACAAAGTGAAACTTGTTTATTACTTACGATAATCAGTGTGGATCTCATCTATTTCTTCCTCTGTCTGGTCCTTCGTAAAGGTCAAACTCTACAGAAATCACACAAATGCTTATTTACAAAAAGAAAAAGATGATAAAGCTGCACTGTTTAAAACTAGGGACTTCAAACGGGAAGAAGGATCAGCTGTGTGTTCCCCCCCCCCAGTACTCACCATGTCATCTGCAGACAGTCATATATATTTAAAGTATGTATACATGCTCTTGCTTTGCTTTCACAAAGCCAACAGGTCTAAGCCAAGCCACCTGATGAAACACCCAGCGTGCATGGACCACAAAACACTTCCTAATGCTGTGCAACAAACATGCTGCAAAAGTCACAAAAATATCATATGTCCTAGGAAACGAACAGGTGCTGTTGCCAATACTGAAGCAAGGAATTTGCTAGCTAAATCCTAGAAAATTCTAGGAAGCAAAATATTCCCCACACTGCCATGGAGGGTCAAAATCCTCCAATATGACCAAGGGGAGTGTTTCTCAAGAACTTTTATTGCAATAAAAAAAAAACCGATCTTTCTTAAATGGTTTGGACATAGAAACATTAGCAGCACATGAAGAACTGCCCATGACATGTGAGCGATATGAGAAAATCACGTTGATGATAAGATGGGATATATGAATTCCAACACGCAACCCGGGAATCTGGGAATTCCCGTAGTGAAGAGACAGGCAAACATGCTCAGTGCCCACTTCCCACAGCCATCCCCCCTTTGAGAACAAGGACAATTAACTTACATTTTCACCACTTTTATTAATTTCAAGTTGAACCCGAATCTTTTCATTCTTTTCCAGCTCTTTAACAACCTCTGCAACTGATGGAAAATACAAGAAAGGGATTACTAAAACAGGAGCTGTTAAATGAGAAGATGTAATGGCACTGAATGAAACTACCATGAATTTAAATCACAGAGACAAACCAGCGTTAACCCTCCAACAGTGAAAACTCAGCCTCCAACCCCAGGCACATCCGAATGGCTCGGCTCTACCCCAGCGCTCAGCGGGTGTTTGTTGGTACGGAGGAACCGCTCCCATCGGCGATGGTGGAGCAGCAGAGGCAGTGCCTGGGACTGGGGAGCAGGAGGTGAGGTGGAAGCCGTGGCTTTGGCCGAGCCCCGCGGTGCCGGCGGCTGGCTCTCAGCCACCTCCTGCGCCGCTCTTCTCCTTTGTGTTCAATTCATGGGAAAACATGGGCTTTTCAAGGAAATCAGACTTGAATCTTACTCTAGCATCCTACAGTGTTTCTGTGGTGCACAGGCATGTCTTTTATACAAGGAGTTTCCAGTTTATAATGTATCTTTCAGTGGAAGATAAAATAACGACATCTCCTGTTTATCTTCCTTTCACCTCCAGGACTGCCTTCCACGGCAACACAACCACCTGCAGGCTTGTGTCCAAAACCCACCGTCCAAAGATGAATTACAGCCTGCTCTAATGATTAAGTCAGACACCTCCACAGCATATAAACAGACGTAAATGCATTTGTTAACATTTTAACTAGAACCACAGCTAGGCAGGACCCCACGTGGTTTATTTTGACATTTACTCTTACAAATCTGTTCCTACACTTCATCACTTTCGCAGAGCTACAAGGTAGCTCAGGGTATTTATTAAAACAAACACTTTCATTAGATGGTAAAGTAGCCAGAGAACAAGAGCTTATATAAGCTGTGAAGGAATAAAACCTGTTCAAAACTGGTTTAGGGGAAATTCGGGAATGTGGCACCCCTGCTTCCTCAGCAGCTCAGCTATTCGTATGACACAGTGACCTTGGGTTCACGCCACCACTGAAAACCCGTGTCTGCATCTTAAGTGCGAGTTTAATGATTCACCCTTTACAAACAGGTATTGAGCCAGAACTCGGTAAAAGTTTTGCATTATTTGGGGCAGAGAAGCTGAAGTACATTGTGACACACTGTGAAACACCAAAACCACACTTTATTTTTGAAGTGCCACAGTGGAAGTTGTGGATATTCAGCATTTCTGACCATCTGATCACATATACAACCACAAGTGTATGGAGTTAACATAAGAGCTTTTCATATTTACTTGAAATAAATACTCCCTGTACTGTCAAATTTGTTAAATACCTGACGAATTAAGTCGTTTTCACTGTGTTTAAATTTGGCAGCCTTCTCAAAGGGCACTTCTCACCCCAGCCCCAAATTATTCCTGTTGTAGATAAGCACCAAATACCAAATGTAAAGCTTAGCTGTGCCCCTGCAGTGGTACACTACCTGACCCACAGAGATGCTGAACTGGGCTGGACACGAACGGCTCCTTGGCTCCTGGACCACTGCCCTGCCCTGCCCACTCATTCAGTTCCCAACAGCCCCACTGCCAGAGAGACCAAACATTTTTCTAGTCCAAATAACTTCCAAGCCCTTCAATACACACAAACCCATCATTTACAACTTCTGGAAGCAATGGTGATCCTGTGCTCAAGGAATTCAGTCTCTCTGTAGACATGAAAATTAAAGAGATCAAACTGAGGAGAAGGAATAATATTTCTCATCTCTCTACCTTGACCAGCTCTTGCTAGAGACCTAGCAGACAGCAAGCTACATCCTGAACCAGCACAGGACATGCAGTACCCGCGATCCGAGACTTTCCGGGACAATGACGGCTGTGCAGCTCCCAGGGGAGTAACATCAGAACGTGATCCTGGTAGAAATTCCTTGAAAAGGGCTGTTTGCCTTAAGCTCCTAATCAAATAAAAATACTATAACTATAAATCTGACATCTGCCTCCCACCAAACACGCCAGTGCACTTGGGCTGTTACTTCATCACTTGCAGGACTGAGCTGCAGATGACAAATGACACAACTTGTGTTCTCGGCGTGTACAAAATAGAGTATAACAAGATGAGCTGGGACAATTGTCCCTCGGGTTCGCACACGCTATTCACCATGTAAAACGATGGCCATGCTGCCTCCAAAAGCAGGCAGCCCAAACACCCTCCTGGGATCGCAGCCCTGGCATTTTCCAAGCATTAAGCCTGAGCACATGCAAACAATAGACTGCTGCTGGAAGGAAGTTTATATTGCACTCACATTGCACTCACATACCCCTGCCCCCATACAGCTGTTTAGTGCTATATATAGTCTAATTGTATAAAATCGCTGCCAAACACCTAGATTGATATAAACTCCAGCAAAACATTAACTCTCTCATATTAATTCATTCTACCCTCACTTATCACCTCCAAAAAGAAAACCAATTTTGAAATTAAATCCAATAAAAATATAAAAGTCTCACTGTATAGAGGAGGAGAACAAATTCAGAACAAAAGATAAATTAATAATCCATTCACTTACTAAGAACTTCAGGTACTTCCAATTTTTTGACTAAAAGCCTCGGAGCATAATTTGGAGGCACTCATTAAAAAGCCACGTCAATAAAAACACAGAACATTTTTCACACCAGGGTTACTAAACCAGGAAGCATCACAGAATTTCAACACAAATTTACATCCTTGCTGGATACTTCCAGAGCATAGCAATGCATTTCTGGTTTTCATTAATTTTCCTTTTTTTCATTAATCTTGATTTATATAAGAAAAATTCTTCCAGCTCCGGTTTTCCCAAGCATCCAAACCAGCCTCGTTACTGCCCTGAGAACTAAGACAAAGAGAAATGCACATAACTATTTTGCAATGGCAACAACTTCCCTAGAATTTCCAACTTACCCGATTTGGGATTTAGAGAATCACACTGAGCATTATACATGTGCACAAATTCTTGGTGTCTTTTGATGAGCTGTTGTCGGGTCCCGTGGGTAGACAGACCATGTTCCTTTAGTTTCTTCTTCAAATCACGATCAGAGAGCAAGTTGTAAACAACTTTAGACATAGGCTTCCTTTTCTGAGCAGAACTGCAAAAGGAAAAGCAAACAAACTTTTAAAAAATTAATACATCTAGTAAGAACCAAAATACCGACTTACATTTTTACAGGGCATCTCACCCACGCTGGGCAAGAAACACTTGAATCATTTCAGCCATGAGAGACACACAACCAGTGACGCAGCATATCGCAGATGGAACAGCGACAGCTCTAGAAAGCCAGAACACTTTTTCTATCTACCACAAAGAAAATTTCAACTTGAATTAGGAGATTTTTCAGCTTTCTGGGAAAACTACTTGGAGAAAGGTACATTGTGAAAGCAACTCTGTAGTTCCCACCTAACAGAAGGGTAGTTTGGTAATACAGAAAGTGACACTAAAGAGAATTAACAGTGCTCTCAGATGAATAACATCTAAAATCCAAATGTACTCCTTCACACTGCCTTATGTCAGAAGAACTCAACGTTCCCAGCATAGCTAGGGAAAACAACTTAATTAGAGGAAACTGCTGTAGAAAATTCAAGTCTACTACAACTTCTGTCATCTAAAATTATCAGAACAGTTTCCTTCTGCTTAACTGAGCTCCATCTTCCCTACACCTCCTGGTGAAATACACTCAAACCGGCCAAAGGTACCAAAATCCATTGACTGCCTCACTCACCTTCTTCAATTTAAATAATTTATTAGTTGCAGACAAACAGCATTTAGCGAGAGACTCACCTGAAACCTGTCTTCAGCACTTTCAACTTACCACGTTGAAAATAAATTTCAAAGTTAAAAAAAAAGCTTATGCAAAAACTGTCATTAATTCATTTGCTGCCATGCAGCCCCTATGGCATAGCAGGCAAAAAGACAAATTACCACAATACGCTTTTCAGGAAAATCCTTTTTTCAGATTCTTTTGGGAAATATAAAAAATTTCATTGACTAATTAAATCTTTTAAAATCCCTGAAAAAGCTTTGTATCATGACCTAGAAGAGCAATGACAGCTTTGCAAGCAGACAGCTACATGAAAACAGTTCACAACAGTTTTGAATCTTGATGTTGGTGGGTTTTTCCCCCATCCTTGAGAAGCGCAGTGTTCTTTGTGAACGTACACTTACCTGTTGGAACTATTCCTTTGCAGGTTTTGGGGACTAGATTATCAGTTCCGCTGAAAAACTGCTCAATTGTTAACATAGCACACCATGTGCTCCTAATTTGAGGATAAACAGAGCTACAATTCCTCAGAGCTAGAGATGTGCTGTTACCGCAACCTGAACACCACTGCCACAAAACACACACATTGCCAAAAAAGCCAGCGTTTGACACACAACAGCCAGTCCCCAAGGAGAAGTATCTTGCATGATACTTTCTTAAGATCCAAGCAGTCTAGATAAAATAAGTATAAAATTCTGTTAGGAATATGGGCTTGACACCAAAGATCTGGCTTTTATTTTCTTTTATTAAGAACAGAGAAAACACTAAAACCATCCCAAATTAAATTTTAAACGTTACATCAGATTTCAATGTGAGTTTACTATGTATTCATCTTCAAAGTCCTTCAGCTTATAGAGTGTATTACAAGCATGACTGGGCAAAAGAAGAGCTTTAACATAAAATTCCTTTCTAAGTCAAGGTTCAGAGGAATTGGAAATACAAGCACGCAGTAAAACTGCAAGAGTTCCTCACAGTTCTTAAGTCTGATCACTTAGAAATAATAATAGCCTAAATTTATGCCAGTAAGTAAAATAAACTGAGATCTACACTTCTGCTGTGAACGTGGTGACCGTGACAAAGCACAGGGTGGAGGCGTAATGTCAAAGGCATGCATTCATCTTATGGAAATTCAGATCTTAAAGAAACAACCTTGACTGGGGCAACGTGGAAAGAACCACAGTGAGCACAGTAAGGTGCAATTTTTGTTTTTTAACTTGACAGCTAGGGGAGAAATTGTCTTTTGGCCCATCTGAATCAGGGGAAGCAATTCATTCACCAAGAGAAAAATGGGAATAAGTGTTATCTGAACAGAATTTTAATGCTAGTGAGAAGAAATGTGATGAGAATAATGTACAGACTAAGCTTTACTCCCTGTGTTGAATTCTTTAAAATATCATCCAGTCTTTTCTTGCCACTAAAAGCCAAAAAGTAACTCCACTGGCAATCCATATACTTTCTTGAGAGGGGAAAATCACCATTATTATATTTATACAGTGATTTTTAGTGTGATCTATACAGCAGGTAACCAAGAAACAAACACAATCCACTGTATTATAACCCATCAACCAACACTTCTTATTGCAGCAGTGCAGAAAAGCAGCTATGTGCATATCAAAGTTCTTGAAGTTGTTTCTTACCTCCTGAGGCTGTCCTTCTTCTCCTCTCTTGTCAAGCAGCTATCCAGATGTTTGTTTATGTATTGCTCTGGAATAGCAACTTCACAAATGGGACAATCCACTGAAAGCAAGCGAGACGGAATTTACTAGCGGGTACGTTACAGCAACAAGCAAGTGTTTTCATCTGAAAACCTAACTGCTGATTGAAGAAAATAAAAATCCAGAACTCCAGATTTCTTTTTTAGAAAATCTGGCATGTCTATCCAGAATCTTCATTTTTTGCTTTCATTTTCATTCCAGAACCCTTATTTCCCTCTCTATGACATATCAGAATGGCTCTCAGCTTCCCTGCAGTCAGGTGGAATGAAATCCCTAATAAAAATCCAGACTAACACACATACTACACAGAAACCTAGGGGCTAACACAAACACAAGCATACTTCCATGCTACTGTCTTTCACTTTTGCAGTATTCTACTCCTCAGTAAAGGAAGCTGCTTCATTTTGATAAAGCAGCACAGCACAAACTTATTCACATTAACATCATGTTCCCAGGCTATGGCTCTCCACAGGACTGCCAGTGCAGCAGTTAACTCGGCCGCGCAGGAATCCTGCCATCCAGCCATGCCCCGTCCTCAGTACAGACACCCAGACTGTGTGACGTGGGCTCAGAGGCTCACAAACACCCCGCAGCATGGGCCCACCCAACGCAGAATTCTTCCGGCATTGTATCTTCAAGCAGCACCTATAAACATTACCTAGAAGGACTGTCAAAAACCACAAACTTAACCACATTATGTCAAAACCAAAAGACTAACTTGAAATGAACAGCATGAGAAAGTGACTCTAACTGACACCCTCGGTATGAGTATGAAGGAAGTTGGGTTTGATTTAAAAGACAAAACAAAAAACAACCTATGAAAAACGCTGTGGAATGTCGTGGGAATTGAGAGTTATCTGGTAACGCTGCCTTGCGATTCCCGACTCCCATGACATCATACTCTAGTCAAAGGTTAAAAAAAAAAAAAAAGGTTGTGACAGTACCATTAGCACAATAGTTCTGAGCAGTCTGTTACTGTACTGGAGTTAACATTTCAATTCTTAACACAGGAACAAATAACACTGACTAAAACCACTTCAGCATCGCCTCATTTCAAGTCTTTCATTCATATTGTTTGACCAGCTACTTTGCATTTGTGGAAATAATTTCAATGTAATGCGTGCTTGAGGATTTTATAAGGTCATAAAATAGTAAGCAAGTGAAAATTTCAATTGCTCAAGAATAAATGAGCGGTAAAATTTCATATGAGTTTTAAATTACTAATGCAAGCAAGTCTCATGCATAAAACTAGGAAACATAACTTCTGGCTAAGCTGATGCCATTTTTATACAGCTACTGTTCTGGCTGAGTTACATCTTTAAGCAGTATTTACCCAGCTAATGAATAAATATGAACTTCAGAGTTACAGCTGAATAAATTGTTAAACACAAGAACAGATAAAAATGAACCAGTAAGAATCAGTGTTCTACTCCTACATGGTCTTTTAATTTAGGGTTTTAATTGGGTCTATAGGATGCCTGCCATTATGTCAAACCTAAGAGGATCCTGTCATTTTATTGCAGTTGATTAGTACAAATGGCATTTTCATGCTTCAAAATAAATTAATCTTAACACTGTAGAGTTACAGACAAATAAGGCAGATTACTTTCTTCTGCAGAGCACATGAATAGGAATATTAACAAAACTTAAACCACAATCATTTTGATTGTGGGTGCCCCCCTCAAATAACAAACATGATAAAATGCCTTGCTTCTGGTTCCTTCAGGATACGAGAGCAGAATGAATGTCGATGCTGTCTGCCTAGTCATTAGGGGAAGCAGAAGAGAAAATGACTTCATTTTTTACTGAGTGAGTCTGTTGTGCAACTGTTGTTTTTTAGAGTTCTTACTCAAAGCAAAGGAATCTGTGAGCATTGAACTCCATTTAATTACTTGGCATCAGCCCAAACTTCCTCATCAAGAATATGCTTGTAGCAGAGCGGTCCCACAGAAGCAGGGATGTGAATGGAGCACAGCCCAGCTGAACAGGCAGGATCCAAACGTGCAATGCAGACCAGAACAATGCAGAGGAATGGGATGAATGCCACATACTGCAGGTACTCCAATGCGTACAGCCAACCGCAACCACGGACTGGGGGAAGAGAACAGGACAAAACCAAAAACTGAGCATCTCACCTTTCTTGACTACTTTTACCAGAGATGTAGAAGGCTTTTCATGACCTTTGGTGCTCTCAGAACTCTCTGGTGATCCCACTTGGTTGTCTTTACCATCAGCCTCTGCAGAACTGCTGGAAAAGTTACGATGTTCCTCAGTTTGGAAAGTCTTCTGTTCTGTTCCTGCCAGGCCATCTGCCTTTTTTAAGGCATTAACTTTTTCCTTTCTCAAGAAACTGTCAATCACTGGTGCCTCTTCTTTTAAAACTGGTCCAGAACCAGGACTCCTAACGTGGCTTTTGCCAGCTGAATGCCTGCTACAGGCCAAGGGAGATGAAACCAGAGGAGTGTCCAAGACCAGCTGGAACAGCTGTTGCCTATAAGCATCCAGAAGACAACACGGAGTTAGCTACATTGGACAGTATTAGCTTTTTCTTTGAGAAGAAACCAGAACAAAAACAGATGGAGAACTTTCATGACCACACAAGGCCCATAGAAATGCTGCTCTCCGATTTTACAGCTGAAGACATTTCAGTCTTTTAAGGTAAAGATTTTCCATGTCTAAGAAGAACAGCTAATAAGTACTGTCTGTACATATATCTTTCAGAAACAAGCTCATATAAGTCACCAGGTAACCCCACAGCACCCTAGTTTAAGAGAAGTGCCTGGTGGACCACAACAACCAGCTCCACACATCGAACGCTTGGCTGTGGTTCTGCTCAAGCCAGACGCAGGAGCCCGATTTGGATTTTCCTGGATTCCTGGATGCAATGAGCACATCTGTCAGTGGCAATTCACATCTGTCCCAAGACACTCCAACTTTCTGCAGTGCAAACAAGTGCAATTAAGCATGGCAGCAAAACTATGTGTTTCTGTCTGCTCATGCCTAGATATGGGCTGGAAGTTTTGGAGGAGGTTAATTCCCCGGCTGACACAGACAGAGCGCTCCAGCTACTGTTGGCGTGGGATCAGCCTCACGGGGAACTCAGGAGCTAGTTAATGGGAACATAAACAGCGTGCCTCCGTGCAGCCCCGTCCCACTCCTACTTCACCTCTGCGGGCTACAAGGGGCATCTTTCATCCAAAAGTATCAGAAAGGCCTGAGAGCATAACGCTGCTCAGGAGCAATCATTGGCAGATGAAGGATCTCATTTGACTGCAGATAAATGCACGGTATTCTTCAGCTTCAGGGTAACAAACTATGGCCTCAGAAGACTTGTCACATCACAGATGGCTGTATTCTATACTCAGGTTCAAAAGTGAACAAATGAGTTGCCTTTTACTCCTAATACACTTGGGCAAAGTTTAACCCTCAGAAGGCTGCAGCTGGGTGTTCTACCAAAGATGCACTTTTAATTTTTAAGATGCACAACTGGCAGTTGCCTCAGTAAAATATGCTCTGATATAAAACAAAGAGAAACTGGAGAAAAATACAAGAACCAAAACCTATCCTAACAACAATTTGATAATAAAGGTTGCTTTCTTTACACCATTTGTCTACAAATAATCACACAGCATTTTTCCTTGTACTGAACGACAAAGACTTATGAATATTTCTAAAGGGATCCACTTTTGGCACAGAATCAATGGAAGAACACTAGGAGGAGAACATGAAAACTTGTTTGCCAAAACACACATGAAATCTCTGTATGGTTTTGGTTTGGTTTTTTTTTTTTTTTTTTTTTTGGTGGGAAAAGTACCAAAAAATGCTCATACTCAATTCAACAGAGGAGAGAAAAGTTCCAGACTGGCTTTTCCCAGAATGTGGTGTTTTGGGACCGCTGAGCAGCTTCACTGGCTGCGGGACGACATCTAGTGGCCCTGACAGACCGGCACCCTACCAACTGGCACCCCCAAAGCCAGGCACCCCAAAGCCAGGCACCCCAGGGATGGACAAGCCAGAGCACTGCAGGCACCCCTCGCACAGCCCTGGGCTCTCCAATGGTACCTTTACCAACTGCCACTCCCCTCCCTCAAGGCCAGAGAGAATTACTCAGATTTCTTGTTTTCACAGGAATTGTGACAGTCGTTATCAGAGTGTTTTGGACAAGCATGACTACCCTGGAAGATCCACCCACCATTCAGAGATGGACAGTTAATGGAGAAGGCCATCCCCTGCCATCACCAGACTGTCCACCTTACCTAGAAACTGGTTCTACTGGTAAGCCTCAGGACAACAACAGTTTTCAGGAAGCTCTGCGTTTTGCAGGCGATTTTCAACATTCTCTGTTATATGCTCCTAAGGATTTAACAGACTACTCTCAGCCCTGAAAGGTTTTAGCAGATACGATTTTACCTTCCTGGCACAAAAGCAATAAATGTGTCTCAGCTGGCAAGCCCCAGCTGAAGGGCACAAGCAGCACCCTTTAAAGGCTGCAATGTGAATCAGCAAAATGTTGGTGAGTCCGAACATACGCTGTTACAGCCTCTAGACAAATCCTTCTCCAAGACCCAACCTCTTTAACCACTGGCTTGGGTTCAGGCTGGGAGTTACTGTTCTTTCAGTTTAACTGAAAATGGATGGCCACCTTAATACACTGTATGCAGCGTACTCACTCTGCCAGACATGCTTTCGTAACAGTATAAACATCTTGCAAGGTTTTTTTCTTCAGACCTGCAAGACCTGGAAAAAAAAAATTAAATTGTCCTCCTTCATCAAGATCCTGGTTCTCATTTAATGGCCTGTTTACTTCTCCCTTGCCGAAGCAGCTACAAAGTAGAGAAAGTAAGTGGGAATCTGGTGCTTCCACATAAATAAATCCCAGGGCAGAGATGGGTCTGTGAATTTTCCTAGGAACAGCTCACACAGGACAGCCTGGACTGTACTAAAGGACAATTTATCTCCTTGAAATTCCTTCTGCAGTTCTCCTAGAAGTTTAATCGGTGTATTAGGAATGTACCTGCTCTCTCAAGCACCCAAGAGCGGATGTGTTTATTCCTCTGACTCACTAGCTGTCAAGTAACCCTGCTTAGGAAACAAAGATATAAACTTGAAAGTAAAAACATCTTTTTCTTCTCTGTGTTTGAAAAAAAGCACAGATCGTTTTCAGGAAGGACTAGTTGTTTACTTAGGCAAGAATCATTCCAATTTCTATTGCTATATTTTCTACCTAGGTGATGCAGAAACTGAGAATTTTCATCAAAATAATCTCTTCATTAGAGGACAATAAACTCAATTTCAAAACAACACCAAAACATTACAATTAGTATTTTTTAAGACACTGGCCTTATTGTAACTGATAAAATATTGTTCATAAAGGAAAGCTGGCACAAATAGCACTCCCCGTTTTGCTGTCCTGACCTGGTCAGAGTGATAAATCCTGCACAGCACAGCAAGCAGAGAGCACGCTGGCAAAGGATGCTCTCACCCCTGACCGCGGCCGTGCGCAGCGTTTATCAGAGCCATGCACTCCGGTAGCTCCCTTGCTGCTCCAGATCTGCGGTGCACCTGAACACAAGGGCAGGGCAACGTGCATTCAGACCCGTCAAAGCCTTTTCCAAACTGCTGCTCTGCCCTTTCACCCAGGACAGACCATGAATGGGCCGTAACGAGGGACACGACATCTTCGCTTTTACTGGAACCATCAGAGTCCACCACTGGAACAGGGAGGACCGGGACTCCCAGGACAGCCCTCACTGAGCGCTCGTTCTCGCGAAGGCTCCGACTCTGCAAACGCTTGTGCATGAGCTAAGCACCGAGCAGCAGCAGAAATGGGCTCAGCACTCGGGTCCACGCAGAACGATTTCCGTTCCATGCACACGCTGACCTTGGAGCACAGCTTTGACTTCGTTAAGCACTACCAACATTAACATCCTACAGGCCTGACTTAAGAAATGGGTTTGCATTTTGTGAAACACTGGAAAGATTTAAGGCCTAATTTGCATTAACGCTGAACTACCTGAGGCTCAAAGTCAAGGGGGTGGGGGCTTGGAGAGCTCAGCACGTTTCAAACATCAGCCCCTGGACTCTGGATTAGTTTTGAGGAGGGCCAAAAGGGAACAAAGCAGATGAGAAAGAGGGCGGAAGACAGAAGATCTGTCCTGTACCCACACAGCCAGAGCAGAGACCAGCAGCGCTCTTATGATTTAATGAGACTCGTTTCACATAACACTCTCCTGACAGTAGCGTTCCCCCTGAGCTCAGGACTATCTGCAGAGTAAACGTGATCTCAGGCTGAGACAGGCAGGAACACAGGGTGCCCAGCATCCGCAGCAATGAGAAATTTACTCCCTATCTAGATTCCTCTTACGAGTCTGTCTCATTAAAGCCGTTATCTTAGTAAACCATTTGGTGTTCAGCCTTTCTTATCGAGATCCAGAAAGATCCCTGCACTGGCTCTCTCCCACCTCACCCCCCACCCTGTGCAGAACACGACACGACAGTTTTTGTCTTATTGATCCAACTTGATTTGAGAAATTGATTGAACTCCAAGTCACAAAATAAAAGATTTTTAAGCTACTCTGACTGGCAAGATTTATACTGATCCATTAAAGCAGTTAAAAAAAATTAACATTTAAGATTCAATATCATAATGGATACAAGTCAGCACTGCTTGTTCCCTACAAAATTAGACGTTAACAAAAAAAATAGTAATCCATTTATCACTAGGAAACACCAAAGACAGGGCTCAAGCTAAAATAATGGAACTGTAGAACTTCAATTCTTCAAATAAACTCAATTCAATCTAATAGTGGTCATACAGAAGGTAAGATCTTAATCACAGAGAAACTCTCCCAAGAAACAAAGCCATAAAGTGAACTATGCTTCCTATTACCTATGAAGCCAAGAATCTCATTGACTTCAAGCTCCAACTTCATGTCAGAGAAAAAGATGACAGTGTCTCCCACAGACATAGGAAAACCTACAAAATAACTGTCAAGTCACAGGGCTGCTTCTAGCCAAAAGAAAACAGAGACATACTACACGGAATCTCAGACATTGCAGCGGTAAGCCTTTACCAAGTCATGCTTATTCTGTCGTTCCTGTCTTTCACAGGGACAAGGGGATCAAAAGTGAATTAAAAATAACCAAAAAAGCAGGTAAGAAATCCAGGTGCAAGCACAATACTCCATTACTTCTCTTATCCAGGGACACTCACATTTGTGGACCCTCAATACTAACATTTTGCCCATCCAGTGACTTCACCAAGAGAATTCTCTTGCCATTACCACTGGACAAAATCTTTCTTTTCAGAATTTCCCCTGCACACATAGCAAGGATCTCAGAGGAAAATCAGTATTACCAGTATTTTCCCTGTAGAATTGTGACACACCTGCTTGACTTCCTACCTGTTGGAAGATACTGACTCACACGGAAGCTAACCAGAAGCAAAACCAAAAGAAGCTTACACAGCCACAACACACCACCTGAATGCACAACCACCTTCAGCCAGAAAATTGTCGGATTTTTCCAAAAACATAAACATTAATCTCCGACACCACCTCTGTGACACCACAATGCTTTCGCCCAGTCCTCCCACTGCTCCTCTCCCAGGACTCCTGGCCTGCTCACACACAGTCCATCACACCTGCCTTCCCAGCTGCCAAACCAGAGATTGTATTAAAAAAATCACAGCATACCTTGCAGAATTAAAGCTCTTTACTAGTTCATCTAACATCCGGTTATTTTTCAGGTCAGATTCCGAGGCTGCCTATTAAAAAAGAAAGAAAGAAAAGGGGGGAAAAAATACAACAAACATTCAAATGCAGTGAAAACAACAAGTACCCAGCAAATGTTCAAGTGATCAATAATCTGTTTCTTGGATGAGTGCCTCAACCACCCCCGCTAAATTGCTGTGTGAATGAAGATGCATAAAGTGTAAACATTTTTTCCTGAAAAATATCTCAAACTAAAATAACTGCCTGAGAAGTGTAAGTCTGGGAAATGACAGGTAATAGATAAAAATGAAGCATAAAGCTAAAGGAAGAAAACCCAGTGTACCCAGTCTCCAGCAATGCTTTTTTGTAGCCCAGTTCTAACTATGTTGAAAACCAAACCATGGATCCCATGAATGTGATGTGAAACTTAAGCAACAACACATGAAAACTGATGAAGGGAAACATTAATCTTTTGAATGATTATGGAATGAAAATATGAATTATGACATGGCTCTGTGCATTCAATTAATTCTTTTTAAGCACTTTCTGATTTTTATCTCTCTGGCTGCCTCTCTCTGCTCTTGTCTTTTACAAAGCTTTTATTAGTCTTGCTCATATGAGTATCTGTGGTTTTTAAGAAGGCGGTAGTAAAACGTACACCCCAGAAATGTACACCAAGTAGTCTGCACTTGTTTGAATGTTTAAGAACTGGCAAAGCTACAAATGGATCTGTTATCCAGTCCTGAAAAGTCTACCCTGGTTCATGCTTTAGGAACACAGAAGAAAATTACTTCTATTTTGCCAATATTCCTGAAGCACCATTCATTGTTTCTAAGCAGCCTACCATTTTAGGAGCTTAATAAAGCCCAATTGGCTTAAGATGGAAAGTTAGATTAAGGCCTAGAATAAATTGCTGCCTGTTTAATCAAAAAAGGCCTTCTAGTCAGACCACAATAACCACCCACCTGCAGAGCAGGCTGAACCTGCCACGAGTGCTTTCCACATTTAACCGAGTTCTCATGGCAAAAGCCTCCTCTCTCTCCCTGGGGGTACCACGGTCCTCTCACCCCCCAAAAGCCTATGCAGTGGAGTCAGCGAGTGTTAGGAGCAGCTGGTCTGCAGACACTTCTAAAGACTCCTTGAAAGATGAAGTGAGGCCACTCAATCACAGAAAACTTAAGTGCCTAAATTTGAGCACTCACGTTTTAAATTATGGTGTATTGTAACAAATTAGGAGGTAACGTGAAATGTTTCGCGACAGATTGTACACACAGCTCTGAGCCAAAACCCAGATTTGATGCTCCTGACAGAAGAGTAGCTCAGAAGCAGAATTCCAGTTGCCAGAGCTGCTCACCAAAAGAAAAACTGGTAACATATGACCAGAATTAATTATTTAGCACAGTCCAAAGGGAAAAGCTCCTGGGATTTGCCAAAGAATAAACAAATAAGCTGAGGAAAAGAAAAACACTTACCACGCAGCATGTTGGACACTGAGTTTTGTAGGACAAAAACTTGCGTATACAAAGGGAACAATCTAGAAAAAGGAAATATGTAATTTTTAAACACGCAGTCTTCCAAATGCAGTTCAACATCCTTACTAGTATCTTTTCTTTTTGTACAATATATGCAAACTATTCCACAATGCGCCAATATTGAAAATACACCATTTTTCCATTGAATTAAGATTACCGTTGTAAGAAAAAAAAAATCCCAATTTTTTGCAAGCATCTTTCAACACCTAGTCTCAGTCCCTCTGTGAAAAGCAGATGTTTGTTTCTGTAATGCAAGACAAGAAAACCTTAGTCTGCTCCCACCACTAAAAGCTTTGTGTTTGCACTGCTCCCTCCCCATCACCACTCTTTGTTGACATGACTAACGTTGGATCACTTTCCCAGCACAGACAGCCCTGCTGCAGCCCAGGTCTCAGCCTGCCGCTCCCGGGGTAACTGTCTGCTCTGGACAGCCCATAGACCAAGAATTAAATCGTGCTACAAAGTTCCCTTCCATCTGCAGTCCACCAAACCCACCTGTGGAACTGCATCCACCAAAGGAGTTGTAAGCCTGAGCCACAGCACTGTGCTTCGGTACAGAGAAAAGAAGAGAATCCCAAAGCCTGAATTTAATCCGAGAACCATCACTGGATGTTTAATGAATGACAGTGTGAAAGCATACAGATCACTGCCAGCAACCAGCAATCTCTCTTGAGATCAAAATGGAAGTAGCAAGGTTGTGGCGGCTCCCAGCACCAGCTCCATCCCTTGCTGGTGGCGGAGGCAGCAGAACGTGGAGCTGAGGTACCCTCAGCCACGGCTGGCCACCAGCCCCTGGCTGCTCCCAGACCCCAGGTTCCTCAGGGGCGTGGTACATTTTCACACCCCCGCGCCAGCGGCCATGCCCACGAGAAGCAGGCCTGGCAGCGATAACCTCTTATACCACCTCTGCTCTAACGGACAGAGTTGGTCCTCTTGGACTGTAAGAATCAGAAATTTCAGTGCCACAATTCACTCTTCCCCGGTGAGATGTCCATACTACAGAAGATGTCCCTCTCCAGACGCATTTATTATGCGAAAGGAACATGAAGGGCACATCCATCCTGTCACTAAAGATACAAGCCAAAGCACTGTGGAAATTAAACTACTGTCGAGAGAGCTACTGAATGCTACCAGTCACCTAAGAACGAGCAGAGGAGGAATTTTAAGTGGCTTTAGGTGCCAACAGATTATAGAGATGGCTACAAGTCCTGCGATAGATCATTAAGAAAAAGAGAAACAGGAAAAAAAATTCTGCAAGCAAATGTATGTAATCTTTTTTGCTCCAATTGTACAATCTCAGTGTCTCAAAGACAACCAAGCAGAAAATATTTCAAGAAATCTTGATTTATTATCCAAAACCTAGGCTAACTGCAGTTTCCAAGGGGAAGATTAAATGTGTAATCTGTAAAAAAAGGAGACAGAATTTTTTTTTAAGTTAAGGGCCTCTGAACCCAGCTGTGTCACAGGCAGGCTGTAACACCAAGCTGCTCTAGAGAATTTCCAGTGCACCCCACCATAAATATGCTGTTTTCCGTGGTGATAGTTTTGCCAAGCTAAACTAAATGTTATTGCTAAACTACAATGTCCTCTTTCATGTAAGAAAGGGGAAGTGCTATGGTTTCTGAACAAAACAATTTTAAGTATTAAGTATTTATTTTAATATGAGGAAAGGCAATGTACTTCCCCCTAATGTGACTTTCAGTAAACTGCTTCACTACCACGTTCCACCAGATATCAGCCTGAGGCAGACAGAGCAGCACAGAAAACTTTAGCTCATAACACTTAATGCTCTCTGCCATACAGCTTTGCATTTTGTTCCACCCTCAAGATGTTATGAAAGATATTTAAATGAAGAACTGCAGGAATAGGTGGCATTTAAGTGCATTAATCCAGATGACATGTTTCTGTTGTCAGAAGGTTGCAACCATAACTGCACAAGAAAAGGTTGCTGGCTGCTTCACAGCTTTCATCCAAAAGAGCTCCTCAGAGGCAAACGTCCTTGCTGGCTAAGCTGCGAGTAGAAGAGCTACATGTTTTCTAAAGGAAATAAAGGGTCAGCAATCTCTGCTTTACACGTCAGTAAATAATAAATGGTCAAATGAGGACTTGTCTCTGAAACTAACGGAGAAAACTCTTTTCTGAGGAACTTTTTCAATAGTTTTATATCCCTCAGCTGAGGTGCAAGAGGATTTTGCCGGCCCACAAGGTCACTCTCCAGTCTCATGTTTCCTGGGAAAGATGTACGAAGACTAAACCACTCACTCAAAGTTTCTTTGAGTACACCTTCCTCAGCCCTACCTGTCTGCCTCCACCTGGCAGCTGAATGACCTGCCAGGCTTACCTGGAGTCGCAGGGCCCAGACACACTCCCACACACCCCCCGCACTCCCTGGGACACACAGCCAGGTGCACGTGGATGAAACACGTTCATTCCAAACTCCACAGAGCCACAGGAGAGAGGGAAGAACGGCCTCTCCACCCCTTTACTGACTTCCCACAAATGCCCCATTTCCTTTGGCTCCTATTCAAGCACTTTTTATTAGAATTGCAATTTTTATTAAAACTAAAGTAAATTTAAAGCGCAAACACTAAGTCAATAGTCGATGTACTAACTGACCCTCCATAACATACGTTAATCTCAGGACAGGAGGCACAGTGTGCTTGGCACTGATGAAGTTGGTACAAGAGGCCGGGATGAGCCCCGCAAGAGCCAGAAACGGACACGCAGCACCTCCAGCGCGAGAGGAGCCCTGCTCCCGAGGGCAGCCCTGCTCCCGAGGCCGTACTCACAGTTATGCGAACACTGGGGGATGATCATCGCGATGCTGAAGTAATCGAAGCATATCCCGCAGCGCAACAGGTCA
>NW_010141084.1:0-449 GCF_000699245.1 Pterocles gutturalis | reverse complement strand
AACCTGGATGCAGGTTCCCCCCCTGAGGACGAAACGTATAAAAGGTGAAGCTCTGTCAACCCATGACCACCCCATGGAAGGGCTTTCTGCCTGAAACAAAGACTTCTGCCTGAAGAGAAGACATGTGCAGGAATGAGGGATTGGTGATGCTATCTAAGTCTCTGTGTTTGTGTTTGCCCTCTATGTCTTTCTGCCCCCTTTCTTACTTTTCAACTCTTATCTTCTAATTTTTTGCCTTCAAATAATGATTAAGCATTATTTGGTGCTTGCTTAATGGATAAGTGATATCTGGTGATAACTGATAAGTGTGAGTTGGTGCTTGATTTTGAGAAGTTGATTCATGATGTTTTTGCAGTGGCTGAGGTAAATAAAAGTGTGTTGTGTCGTTCCTTGAGTCATTGTCTAACTCCAACTCGCCAGTGCTCCTCTTCGGGGAACCACAAAAAACC
>NW_010141083.1:0-2237 GCF_000699245.1 Pterocles gutturalis | reverse complement strand
GTCCATGGATCTCTGCCCACATCTCGAACCGACAGCAGCTCTGCCCAACAGCCCAGAGCCCTGCGGCAAACCAGGATGGAAAACCCAGCTGGGCGCAAGCTCCCCTCCTCTTTCCAGGCCTGGTCGCTGCTGCAGGGAGCCCTGCCGACACCGCTGCCGTGCCCCGGACGAGCAGGATCCCAGCCGATGGAGAATTCCCCGAATGTTCATTTCCCACCGTTTAACAGGGTTGAGGATTCAGAAGGACACATCTGCCCAGGCAGACAGCCCCACGGCGTGTGCGGGGTCTCTCCATCGCTCCCTGGGGACACCACCGAAGTACCCACCCCGCCGACACCTTCCCCGGGCTCGGGGCTCACGTACTTGCCGCATTTCACACACTCTTCCACAAACATGTTCCCATGGAGCTCGGCCAGCTTGTCCCTGTGGGAGAAAGAGCAGAGGTGAGCTGGGGAAGGGTGGGGAGCGAAAGGGGAAAATGCCCACACCCCCCCTTCCTCACCAGGGCCCTGCACCCCCAGGGCTTCTCCGCTTTCCAGCCCTGCCAGGTGACGCAGGGTGGCAGCGACCCTCTGCCACAGCTTGGGGACAGTGCCCCAGGGAATTCTATTTGGTAGAGATAGACACAGCTGCTGCAGAGCAAGGGACGAGCGCCAGGCAGGCTGTGGGGACACTGGGTGACACAAACCAACCTGGCCTGGCTGCAGCTGGGCCAGCAGAAGACCGTTGGTCCGGCCACCGAGCGTGGGGGCTTCCCCGTGCCCAGCGTGGCCATCACACGCAGGGCAAGCAGGCGCCGGCGAAACTACAGCACGCTGAGCCCCGCTTTGGGCATTTAACACGAGAAATGCTGCTCAGAGGGAGCTCGGGCAGAGCTGTCGTCCTCACGGGGCAGGGGAGCGCAGGGGACACGCTCCGATCCTGGCGAGAGGCTTTCTGTGCCACGGTTTCATCTCCATCACGACGCTACGGCCACCGCAGCTGGGACCAAGGTGGGGGACATCACCCTGGCTTTGTAATTTTAAACGTTTCCATCCACAGCACCAGTTCTAACCCCTGTTCTGACCCAGCCTCGAATCTCTGCTCCTGTCAGACAGCTCCCAAGCCAGCCTTGGAAACCAAACCCCAGCATGAAACGCTCCCACACGAGGCCACGCTCATCGGGCAGCGAGAACAACCCCACAGCAGCGGCCAGGAAAGGCACGAGGCACCCGCAGCCGGGGCGGCAGAGGCAGTACCGTGGGAATCCGGAACGCACGTGAAGGCCATCCACGTTCTGGCTGACGAGGAATTTCAAGATGCCGACTCTCTGCAGCCCCAGCAGCGCCATGTGAGTCTTGGAGGGTCTGGCATTCTCAAAGGTGGTGTCGAATTTTGGGGAGAGCCCCTTCTCTTCCATAGTCCAGACACCATTGGGCCCCCTGCAGCAACGGGGACAAAAAGAGCGAGAATTGAGCGCTCGGGCGGCGAGAAGACAGTTGTGACCCCACCACAAGCCCGATCGATGGAGGATGAGGAAGGCATTGCTGCACCAAGGTCGCAGAGCACCACCAATTTTTGTTGTTGATGGAAGCGGAGCATGGGCACGGCTTCTGCGGGCACGGCTTTAACGTCAGACTGGCGCGCAAGAAGGAAAAGGGTGTTTCCAGCTGGATCCAGGACCAGGCAGAGGGACGGAACTGGTCTGGCTGGGCAGCGGGAAACGCTTCCCAAAGGGTGAGATGGACTGGGAGGAGGTGTCACCCTCCCAGCCCCTCGCTTGCTGCCCGCCGCCCTTACCTGAAGTCGGGAATCCCCGAGGCGGTGCTGATTCCTGCCCCCGTGTGAAACACCACGTTGGAGGAACTCCTGATCAGCTCTGCCAGCTCCTGCACCTTCCTCTCCACTTCCTCCGGCGGGTCAAAAATCTGAGAAGAGACAAACCACCGCGGGAATGGAGACAGGCAGGGATGGATCCCACACACCTCCCGGCAAAAAGACCCAAGAAAACACCATTTTTTCCTCTCCACAATGAAAACTGTAAGCAGGAAAGCAGATTTTGCATTTCTTAATGATAAAATAATTTACGAGAGAGCAGCAGCCCTGTATAATCCACCTTTCTGGGGGGCAAGGGCTGCAAACACCCGGCGCAGCCCAGACGAGGGCATTTCCCGCTCCCACCGACAGGCAGCCGACACCCCAGGATTCCTGCGTGTCCCTGTCCCCTCACCCCAAAATCTGCTTTAAGCCGGGATCAC
>NW_010141082.1:11770-18928 GCF_000699245.1 Pterocles gutturalis | reverse complement strand
TTTTGGTGGTGTTTATTACTAACCCTAGTTATATTGGTGAATATGCTATCCTTGCCCTATTACTATGAGATTTTGTGTTATTAGTGGATGGGAAAATATTCATGGATTGTTTTTTCCCAGTGCTTTTTCCCTTGACCCTGTTGTATACCCCACATTTTCCCTTCTCCCTAAACAATTATATGCATTAAAATTATAAGCCAGTACGCAATTCTTTGGTGCCGTCTCACCTTAATTTGCCCCAAGGGAATATATACATAGAACCTCCGCGAACCCCACTCGTCCCACCCAGGGTGGCTCTGTGTGCTGGGTCGTGACAGCTCCACATAACACTAGTTGCATGATGTGTAGAGGGAACCTTCAGCCGTATATAAAACATGCCCAGCACTGGCAGTTGGAGTTCCAGGAGGAGCTGTGATTCAGTATCGATCACTTCAGAAACAGCTCAAACTCCTTCATATGCTGTTAATATCTCTTTTTTCATTTGGAGTACTGCAAGCTTTGGATCCTCTGTATCCCTGACTCCAAAGCCCTAAGGGTCGACCTCAAGTTTCCGGTGTTTTTTGCCAGAGGCTCCAGGCAGGACGATTCTCCCTCACTGTGGTGTAGAGCACATTTTTAACATCTGGTCCTGTCCAGACTGGTCTAAGGGCTACTGCATGAACTATCTTTTGTTTAATTTGTTCAAAGGCATGTTGTTGCTCAGGGCTCCATATAAAATCATTCTTTACGGTCACTTGATAGAGGGGGCTTGCAATCTGATTGTAATCTGGAATATGTGTTCTCCAGAAACCCATACCACCTGAGAAGGCTTGTGTTTCCTTCTTGTTAGTTGGTGATGACACAGCTGTTATTTTATTGATCCACATCCATTGGGATGTGATGACGTCCATCTTGCCATTTTATTCCTAAAATTTGCATCTCTTGTGCAGGTCCCTTGACCTTACTTCATTTTATGGCAAAACTGGCTCTCAGAAGGATTTGGATTATTTTCCCTCCTTTCTCAAACACCTTGTCTTCTGTGTTGTCCCACATGATGATGTCATCAATGTGTTGCAAGTGTTCTGGAGTTCTACCCTGTTCCGATGCATACTGGATCAGTCCATGGCAAATGGTGGGGCTGTGTTTCCACCCCTGGGGCAGTTGATTCCAGCTGTACTGGATGCCCCTCCAGGTGAAAGCAAATAGAGACCTGTGCTCTGCTGCCAAAGCAATGGAGAAAAAACATTATCAATGCCAGTCATGATATACCACTTAGGCTGCCTTTGACTCGGTTCCTATTGAAGCTCTAGCATGTCTGGCACTGCAGCACTCAGTGGTGGTGTCACTTCATTCAGGCCATGATAGTCTGCTGTCAGTCTCCATTCCCCATTAGACTTTCACACTGGCCATATGGGGTTGTTGAAAGGTGAGCGGGTCTTGCTGGTCACTTGTGGCACTCCAGTTGTTGGATCAGTGTATGGATAGGAATCACAGAGTCTTGGTTGGTGCTATACTGCTGTCAGTGCACTGTTGTAGCAGCAATCGGCACTTGTTCTTCGACCCACAGCAATCCCACAACAGAGGGTCTTCTGAAAGACCAGGCCAAGTAAACAGCTGTTTGACTTCCTATGTCTCCAAGGCAGCTATACCAAAAGCCCACCAATACCCCTTTAGGTCCTTAAAATACCCTCTCTTAAGATAGTTTATGCTAAGGATGCATGGGGCATCTGGACCTGTCACAATGGAGTGCTTCTGACACTTCTCCCCAGTTAGGCATATTTCAGCCTTTAATACAGTCAGTTCTTGGGAGTCCCTTGTCAGTCATTAGGGTGCATTGGACACCAGTGTCCACCAAAGCCTTATACTTCTGAGGGTCTGACCTACCAGGCCATCGAATTCATACAGTCCAAGAAACTTGATTGATTATCCCATTCCTCCAACCACCTGGAGGCAGGGCCCCTCTAACACTGACTGTAGCATTCCTTACTGATTTATGGATTCGTGTGGTGGTATGCAGAGGTCCCAATCTCACTTTGGTTACTCACTTCGTGTGAATATGGATCAGAAATTCTTCTCACAGAACTGGGAGTAAAGTAAAAGACAACACTCCTACTCTGTTCAGGGAATGGCTTCACAGAATCACAGAATCACAGAATGTTAGAGATTGGAAGGGACCTCGAAAGATCATCTAGTCCAATCCCCCTGCCGGAGCAGGAACACCTAGATCAGATCACACAGGAATGCATCCAGGTGGGCTTTGAATGTCTCCAGAGAAGGAGACTCACAACCTCTCTGGGCAGGCTTACTGGAAATTGGAGCAGCAATTTTTCTGGAAGAATGAGAAAAATTCCCAGTTGTGTTTGTTTTTCCTTTTAACTTGCATACCTGTGCTTCTAGGGAGGAGGCTGGTTTTCCATCCCACCATCTCATGTCTACTCCATTATCATGCAGATAAAACCACAGCCTGCCCTGTGGTGTCTCTGTCGAACTAGGGAACACTTGTTCCTAATCACTGAAATACTGGTCCACACAGGTGAGAAGTAGGCTGTATCTTCTCTAATTGCTGGATTTGCTGGGCCAGTGTCTCAGACGGTTTCACAGACATTTTCTCTACAACCGAGAGGTAAGCCTATAAGGAAATACTCTCTTCATATTGCCTGGGTCGGGTAACCATGTCAGACATGGTGATGTCTCCACTGTCCATTATTGCTAGTGAGTAACAATATGACGGTGGTGTGCTCTGCAGAACCTTTCGCCACATGGGTCATGTGCACTGGACTTCATCTGGATCTTCAGTTAGCTGTGTGGTTCTCAGATAACAGATCACCTCCCTCACAGCTAGTTCCTTCAGGTACTGGATACCTGTCTCTATATCGACCCACTTGCCTGGATTACATACAATTTCCTCTTTGTAGGAACACCTCTCACTTGCACTTGTTAGGAATCACCTCCAGAGGCTGCGAGATTCTGTCCCTTCTCCGATAGATTTATTGACCCCTTCTTCCCTAGCAAGGGATCCCAGCTGTCTGGCTTCTCTACTCTCTAGATCCAGGCTACCAGAACTGCTGTCCCAGCATCTGAGCTGCCGGGTGACAGTGTACTCACCTTGACAAAAAATTGCTTCAGATACATCTTCTAATAAATTTTGGTGTGAATTAAGAGCGAACAGGTACTTAAAAATTGTCATTGTCTTAGGCTAGTACGTAGCCTGAACCAGAATGTTTGGGGACTTTGAAATCAGCTGGTGTGAGACATCGTGTCATACTCTTGATTTCATCAACCTAGGATACCTCATGTATTCTTTCTGCTCTTAAATTCTTGAATATACAGTGTTAATTGTTTCAGAAATTATAACTTTATTACACTACCTAATTGCATTCAGATTGAGCAATTTGTGTAAGCATTCTAACATTTGTGTGTGAAGTTAATTGCGAATACAAAACTGCAGTCGTAAAAAGAGGTTTTATAAATCTGGCTCTCTATATAAGAAATTGTGTTAAATGTTGTTGCAGTTTAGGCCCAGCTGACAATAAGCACCATGTGGCCACTTGCTCACTCCTCCCCCTGCCCTGGTGGGATGGGGAGGAGAATTAGAAGAAAAAAGAATAAAACCTCAGGGGTTGAGATGAGGACAGGGAGGGAACACTCACCAGTTATGGTCACTGGCAAAACAGACTCGACTTGGGGAAAAAATCAGTTTAATTCATTACCAATTAAATCAGAGCAGGATAATGAGAAACAAAACCAGATCTTAAAAAATGCTCCACCTTCGCCCCACCACTCTCTTCTCCCCAAGCTCAATTTCACTCATGATTTCTCTACCTCTTCCCCACAAGTGGAGCAGGGGGACAGGAAATGGGAATTGTGTTTGGCTCATCACACATTGTCTCTGCTACTTCTTCCTCTGCAGAGGAGGACTCCTCACACTCTTCCCCTGCTCCAGCTGGGGCCCCTCCCATGGGCTGCCGTTCTTCACTAACTGCTCCAGCATGGGCACCTTTTGGAGGATGCAGTCCTTCAGGAACAGACTGCTCCAGCTCAGGTTTCCCACACAGTCATGGTCTCTTCAGTGTAGCCACTTGCTCCTGTGTGGGGTCTTCCAGAGCCTGCAGGTGGAGATTTGCTCTGCAGTTACCTCCATGGCTGCAGGGGGACATCCGGCCTTCTTACCACTGGCTGCAAGGGAATCTCCGCTCTGGCACACCTCCTCTCCCTCGTTTCTTCACTGATCTTGGTGTCTGTGTAGCTGTATCTCTCACATCCCACTCCTCTGTCTGCTGCAGGTTCCCAGCAATCTTTTTGTTTTTCGTCTCTTTAATATGTTATCACAGAGGCGTTGGTTGTCAGGGCCTTGGCCAGAGGCCAAGGATTTGACTTGGAGCCGAGGAAGCTTCTAGCAGCTTCTCACAGGAGCTGCCCCTGTAGCCTCCTTCCCTGCTACCAAAACCCTGCCATACAAACCCAATACAAATGTGGAGTTTGTTTCTCCTGCCTTTTGAAATCTACGACATCATTGCTAAAAAGCTAAAGACGTCTTAAAGATTGAAACCACAGATTTGATCAATGAACTGACAAAAGATCTCAATCCCTTTTTATTAAAAGCATGCGATAGACAATTTTTTTAATACCTCATTTCACTGGCTAGGATGGCACTACCTTTCTCCCTAAAAAGGAAAACGTGGTTGTAATTTCTGTTTGCATCATGGATTAACTTGTCAGTTGTTAAAAAATATTCCCACTATCTCTCTCTGGCCATCCATCTTACTTCTGTGATTTCTATATTTTAATAACCAACTTATTTTCTCTGACCAACATGCCTAGCTAAGTAAGTAAAGTCAGTAACTGTCACTTTCTCCTTTATGCTAGCCAAATATTGATATGTATTTTTGGTATCATATTTGTTTTAAGCAGCAGAGGTTTAGTGTATCTATTTAAGACATATAAAGTTATACTAAATGTCCAGTTCAACATCAACAATTTAAATATATTGTGAAGAGACAAAGGACAAACATTTTTATGACTGATTGTACATTAGAAATAATAATTATTTCAGAACCTGTATTTGAAAAGTCAGCTGACTCAGTAAAATTTACAAAAAATAGAAATAGAGACAACTGAAGATGTAGATTTATGCAGCATAGGTTCAAAATAAATACCTAGAAAATATTTGCCCTACATTGTAAAATATAAATAATCTGATGATGATATAAATGTTCCGATGATGCTAGTTAAATATAATTATTTGCAGCCTGATTTTATTCCTTTAAAATGCCTATCAAAATTTCATGTAAACAGAGGGGAAACAATAGGAAAGAAAAGACTCTACCATTGCAAAACTGAATACATTTTTGTTCAGTAAGTAAAAACTACATCTGTTGTTCTTTAAAGTGTTAGTGGAGCATTATATAACACAGTACATTTGTTTTTAAAGAACTTGATTTTATATGTAAGTCTTGAATCATAAAAAGTTGTGCATCAGTTGTTATCATCTACTGTTTTTTGAGGTACACTATTTTTCAAAATGTTTCATTAATCCTTTTCTAAATGTGCAAATACCCATGAATCTGTCTGTCAAAATGTGTTTGAAAAGGGAAAATATGACCCTGTTACACCTAAGAAAATGGTTTAATATCCTTAATGTGTATGTGTGTACATATATGCACACATATGCAAAAATTGTGAAACAGGAAGAAACTTTTTGCATGCAACAATGGTGTTTGTATTGTAAATCATTCTTTGATCCAAGGCACTTTGAATCAGAAAACTTACTGTAAATTACCGAAGTTCCACATTATTTTGTTTATGTAGTCTGCAGTAACACCCACTGAGTACAATCATAAGTCATTGTATAAAGAAACAACAAAATGCTATTTATGCTGAAGTTTAAGTATTTTTTTTTAATCATAGAATCATAGAGTGGTTTGGGTTGGAAGGGACCCTATAGATCATTGAGTCCCACCCCCCCTGCCATGGGCAGGGACACCTCCCACTAGACCAGGTTGCTCAAAGCTTCATCCACCCTGGCCTTGAACACTTTTAGTAGGTGATAGGATCCAACAGGTGAGGTATGTCACGTGATTGGTAGAACAAGGATATTTAAAATTTCATGTATATGCGTCACTCATCATGGTTTCTAAAATATAGCTTTATTACAGGATTGGCATAGACTTTGCCACAAATGGCTGAGGAGAAATTTCTTTCCCAACAAAATTTGCAGCTGGACCATCTAGAGCCAGACGATTTCTCTCTCCCAGCTGTTCTGGAACACCAGGAACAGGCCAGCCCTCGTGTGCACAGAGTTAAGGTGGCAGAACAGGCCATTAGAAATCAGATGGAACTTTTTTCCTTTTTATTGCTCCGTTTTTCTAGTCTGTCTTGTGTTCCGGAGTTTTCTTTTGATCATGAATGGATTTAAACAAGAAAGGAGAAATCTTAGTCAAAAAGAGGCAGGCACTGAGATTAACTACCTGTTTCCCAGTTGTTTTCACAGAAAATAGGTGAAAGTATGGTCACTCGCACTGTGTTACATGGCAGGGATGTGTAAGATGACCAGAAGAATCTTGCCACAGATGGTACTACCCTCAGATGACCATGCACAATTTTCTTTGCAACTGGACTCACACAAATGCATGAAGCTGCTTTAATCTTCAGAGGCAAATATTTCAGGAAAAATTACAAAATGGTGGAGGCTGAAATTCAAACATTTTTCAAGATCACATCTATGTTATCTACTTATAATTGAATATAATAAAATTATAATTGAAATTTCTCCCTAAGACACTGCTGAAATGACAAAACTGTGCAGTTTCTCTGTGTTCTCATACTTATGAATTAATCAATCAGGATTCATAGCAAGGTTTTTCAGTCATCTTTCTAGGACATACTACAATCTTTACAAAGTTAATGAAGGAAATTATAATCAGTTTATACTAAAAGAAATTTTATTCGGTGCAGGAAACAATGTTAACATTCTGTCTCATTCAGAAAACATGTAAATAAATAGCTCTCTAAAGAGGAACTGCATAGCTAGGATGGAGTCCCTAAAGAGAAAAAAAGGTATTTTTTTATAATTGTTTTACAGATAGTCAAAATGGAAGCTGGGGTTAAATATATTCATACAGAAGGATACAATATGTATAAATGAGGATGATTTTGAAAAACTTATCCAGCCTCTGCCCC